>NC_091471.1:57988021-58289986 GCF_036971445.1 Narcine bancroftii | reverse complement strand
TCTGACTATTGTGTCCATGCCAATTTTTAGAGAGATACAATACATCACAGGTCCATCAGACTATTGTGACCATTAACAATATGTAGAGAAATGCAATGCATCACACTTCTTTCAGACTATTGTATCGATGCCAATTAGCAGAGAGATACAATGCAGCACCAGTACTTCAGAATAGTGTGTCCGTGAACAATTCATAGAGAGATACAATGCATCACAGGTCCTTCTGACTATTGTGTCCATGCCAATTTGTAGAGAGATACAATATATCACAGGTCCTTCAGACTATTGTGTCCATGCCAATGTGTAGAGAGGTACAATGCCAATTTGTAGAGAGATACAATGCATCATAGGTTCTTCTGACAATTGTGTCCATGCGAATTTGTAGAGAGATACAATGCATCACAGGTTTTTCAAACTATTGTGTCCATGCCAATGTGTAGAGAGATACAATGCATCACTGGTCCTTCAGACTATTGTGTCCATGCCAATTTGTAAAGAGATACAATGCATCACAGCTTCTTCAGACTATTGTGTCCATGTCCATTTGTAGAGAGATAAAATGCATCACAGGGTCTTCAGACTATTGAGTCCATGAACAGAATGTAGAGACATACAATGTTTCATATGTCCTTCCGTCCATTGTGTCAATGCCAATTTGTAGAGAGATAGAATGCATCACAGGTGATTTAGACTATTGTATCCATGCCAATTGGTAGAAAGCTACAATGCATCACAGGTCCTTCAGATTATTGAGTACATGCGCATTTGTAGTGAGATACAATGCATCACAGGTTCATCAGACTATAGTGTCCATGAACAATATCTAGAGAGATACAATGCTTCATAGGTCCTTCAGACTATTCAGTCCATGCCAATTTGTGGAGAGATACAATGCATCACAGGTCCTTCAGACTATTGTATGCATGCCAATTTGTAGAGAGATACAATGCATCACAGGATCTTCACAATAATGTGTCCATGAACATTATCTAGAGAGATACAATGCTTCATAGGTCCTTCAGACTATTGTGTCCATGCCAATTTGTAGAGAGATACAATACATCACAGGTCCTTCAGAATATTGTGTCAATGCCAAAGTTTAGAGACACACAATGCATAACAGGTCTTTCAAACTATTGTGTCCATGCGAATTTGTAGAGAGATACAATATATCACAGGTTCTTCAGACTATTGTGTCCATGCCAATGTGTAGAGAGATACAATGCAACACTGGTCCTTCAAACTATTGGTTCCATGCCAATTTGTAGAGAAATACAATGCATCACAGGTCCTTCAGACTATTGTGTCCATGCCAATTTGTAGAGAGATACAATACATCACAGGTACTTCAGAATATTGTGTCAATGCCAAAGTTTAGAGACACACAATGCATAACAGGTGTTTCAAACTATTGTGTCCATGCGAATTTGTAGAGAGATACAATATATCACAGGTTCTTCAGACTATTGTGTCCATGCCAATGTGTAGAGAGGTACAATGCCAATTTGTAGAGAGATACAATATATCACAGGTTCATCAGACTATAGTGTCCATGAACAATATCTAGAGAGATACAATGCTTCATAGGTCCTTCAGACTATTCAGTCCATGCCAATTTGTGGAGAGATACAATGCATCACAGGTCCTTCAGACTATTGTATGCATGCCAATTTGTAGAGAGATACAATGCATCACAGGATCTTCACAATAATGTGTCCATGAACATTATCTAGAGAGATACAATGCTTCATAGGTCCTTCAGACTATTGTGTCCATGCCAATTTGTAGAGAGATACAATACATCACAGGTCCTTCAGAATATTGTGTCAATGCCAAAGTTTAGAGACACACAATGCATAACAGGTCTCTCAAACTATTGTGTCCATGCGAATTTGTAGAGAGATACAATATATCACAGGTTCTTCAGACTATTGTGTCCACACCAATTTGTGGAGAGATACAATGCATCACAGGTCCTTTAGACTAATGAGTCCATGCAAATTTGTAGAGAGATACAATGCATCACAGGTCCTTCAGAATATTGTGTCCATGCCAATATGTAGAGAGATACAATGCATCACAGGACCTTCTGACTATTGTGTCCATGCCAATTTTTAGAGAGATACAATACATCACAGGTCCATCAGACTATTGTGACCATTAACAATATGTAGAGAAATGCAATGCATCACACTTCTTTCAGACTATTGTATCGATGCCAATTAGCAGAGAGATACAATGCAGCACCAGTACTTCAGAATAGTGTGTCCGTGAACAATTCATAGAGAGATACAATGCATCACAGGTCCTTCTGACTATTGTGTCCATGCCAATTTGTAGAGAGATACAATATATCACAGGTCCTTCAGACTATTGTGTCCATGCCAATGTGTAGAGAGGTACAATGCCAATTTGTAGAGAGATACAATGCATCATAGGTTCTTCTGACAATTGTGTCCATGCGAATTTGTAGAGAGATACAATGCATCACAGGTTTTTCAGACTATTGTGTCCATGCCAATGTGTAGAGAGATACAATGCATCACTGGTCCTTCAGACTATTGTGTCCATGCCAATTTGTAAAGAGATACAATGCATCACAGCTTCTTCAGACTATTGTGTCCATGTCCATTTGTAGAGAGATAAAATGCATCACAGGGTCTTCAGACTATTGAGTCCATGAACAGAATGTAGAGACATACAATGTTTCATATGTCCTTCCGTCCATTGTGTCAATGCCAATTTGTAGAGAGATAGAATGCATCACAGGTGATTTAGACTATTGTATCCATGCCAATTGGTAGAAAGCTACAATGCATCACAGGTCCTTCAGATTATTGAGTACATGCCCATTTGTAGTGAGATACAATGCATCACAGGTTCATCAGACTATAGTGTCCATGAACAATATCTAGAGAGATACAATGCTTCATAGGTCCTTCAGACTATTCAGTCCATGCCAATTTGTGGAGAGATACAATGCATCACAGGTCCTTCAGACTATTGTATGCATGCCAATTTGTAGAGAGATACAATGCATCACAGGATCTTCACAATAATGTGTCCATGAACATTATCTAGAGAGATACAATGCTTCATAGGTCCTTCAGACTATTGTGTCCATGCCAATTTGTAGAGAGATACAATACATCACAGGTCCTTCAGAATATTGTGTCAATGCCAAAGTTTAGAGACACACAATGCATAACAGGTCTTTCAAACTATTGTGTCCATGCGAATTTGTAGAGAGATACAATATATCACAGGTTCTTCAGACTATTGTGTCCATGCCAATGTGTAGAGAGATACAATGCAACACTGGTCTTTCAAACTATTGGTTCCATGCCAATTTGTAGAGAAATACAATGCATCACAGGTCCTTCAGGCTATTGTGTCCATGCCAATTTGTAAAGAGATACAATGCATCACAGCTTCTTCAGACTATTGTGTCCATGCCAATTTGTAGCGAGATACAATGCATCACAGGTCCTTCAGACAATGTTGTCCATGCTAATTTGTAGAGAGGTACAATGCATCACAGATCAATCAGACTATTGTGTCCATGCCAATTTGTAGAGAGATACAATGCTTCACAGGTCCTTCAGACTATTGTGTCCATGCTAATTTGTAGTGAGATACAATGCATCACAGGTCCTTCAGACTATTGTGTCAATGCCAATTTGTAAAGAGATACAATGCATCACAGCTTCTTCTGACTATTGTGTCCATTTCCATTTGTTGAGGTATACAATGCATCACAGGTCCTTCAGACTATTGTGCCCATGCCAATCTGTAGAGAGATACAATGCATCACAGGATCTTCACAATAATGTGTCCATGAACATTATCTAGAGAGATACAATGCTTCATAGGTCCTTCAGACTATTGTGTCCATGCCAATTTGTAGAGAGATACAATACATCACAGGTCCTTCAGAATATTGTGTCAATGCCAATGTTTAGAGAGACACAATGCATAACAGGTCTTTCAAACTATTGTGTCCATGCGAATTTGTACAGAGATACAATGCATCACAGGTTCTTCAGACTATTGTTTCCATGCCAATGTGTAGAGAGATACAATGCCAATTTGTTAGAGATACAATGCATCACAGGTTCTTCAGAATATTGTGTCCATGCCAATGTGTAGAGAGATACAATGCAACACTGGTCCTTCAAACTATTGGTTCCATGCCAATTTGTAGAGAAATACAATGCATCACAGGTCCTTCAGACTATTGAGTTCATGCCAATTTGTAAAGATATACAATGCATCACAGGTCCTTCGGACTATTGTGCCCATGCCAATCTATAGAGAGATACAATGCATCACAGGATCTTCACAATTATGTGTCCATGAACATAATCTAGAGAGATACAATGCTTCATAGGTCCTTCATAATATTGTGTCCATGCCAATTTGTAGAGAGATACAATACATCTCAGGTCCGTCGGAATATTGTGTCCATGCCAATGTTTAGAGAGACACAATGCATAATAGGTCTTTCAAACTATTGTGTCCATGCCAACTTGTAGAGAGATACAAAGGATCACAAGTAATTCAGATGATTGTCTTCATGCCAATCTGTAGAAAGATACAATCTATCACAGGTCCTTCTGACTAGTGAGTCCATGCCAATTTGTAGAGCGATACAATGCATCACAGGTCCTTCAGACTATTGTGTCCATGGAAATTTGTAGGGAGATAAAATGCATCACTGGTCCTTCAGAGTATTGTGTCTATGCCAATGTGTAGAGAGATACAATGCATCACAGGTCCTTCAGAATATTGTGTCCATGCCAATTTGTAGAGAGATACAAGGCATCACAGGTTCTTCAGACTATTGTTTCCATGCCAATGTGTAGAGAGATACAATGCCAATTTGTAGAGAGATACAATGCATCACAGGTTCTTCATAATATTGTGTCCATGCATATTAGTAGAGAGATACAATGCATCACAGGTTGTTCAGACTATTGTGTCCATGCCAATGTGTAGAGAGATACAAAGCAACACTGGTCCTTCAAAATATTGGTTCCATGCCAATTTGTAGAGAATACAATGCATCACAGGTCCTTCAGACTATTGTGCCCATGCCAATCTGTAGAGAGATACAATGCATCACAGGATCTTCACAATAATGTGTCCATGAACATTATCTAGAGAGATACAAAGCTTCATAGGTCCTTCAGACTATTGTGTCCATGCCAATTTGTAGAGAGATACAATACATCACAGGTCCTTCAGAATATTGTGTCAATGCCAATGTTTAGAGACACACAATGCATAACAGGTCTTTCAAACTATTGTGTCCATGCGAATTTGTAGAGAGATACAATATATCACAGGTTCTTCAGACTATTGTGTCCATGCCAATGTGTAGAGAGAAACAATGCAACACAGGTCCTTCAAACTATTGGTTCCATGCCAATTTGTAGAGAAATACAATGCATCACAGGTCCTTCAGTCTATTGTGTCCATGCCAATTTGTAAAGAGATACAATGCATCACAGCTTCTTCAGACTATTGTGTCCATGCCAATTTGTAGCGAGATACAATGCATCACAGGTCCTTCAGACTATTGTGCCCATGCCAATCTGTAGAGAGATACAATGCATCACAGGATCTTCACAATAATGTGTCCATGAACATTATCTAGAGAGATACAATGCTTCATAGGTCCTTCAGACTATTGTGTCCATGCCAATTTGTAGAGAGATACAATACATCACAGGTCCTTCAGAATATTGTGTCAATGCCAATGTTTAGAGAGACACAATGCATAACAGGTCTTTCAAACTATTGTGTCCATGCGAATTTGTAGAGAGATTCAATATATCACAGGTTCTTCAGACTATTGTGTCCATGCCAATGTGTAGAGAGATACAATGCAACACTGGTCCTTCAAACTATTGGTTCCATGCCAATTTGTAGAGAAATACAATGCATCACAGGTCCTTCAGACTATTGTGTCCATGCCAATTTGTAAAGAGATACAATGCATGACAGCTTCTTCAGACTATTGTGTCCATGCCAATTTGTAGCGAGATACAATGCATCACAGGTCCTTCAGACAATGTTGTCCATGCTAATTTGTAGAGAGGTACAATGCATCACAGATCAATCAGACTATTGTGTCCATGCCAATTTGTAGAGAGATACAATGCTTCACAGGTCCTCCAGACTATTGTGTCCATGCTAATTTGTAGAGAGATACAATGCATCACAGGTTCTTCAGACTATTGTTTCTATGCCAATGTGTAGAGAGATACAATGCCAACTTGTAAATAGATACAATGCATCACAGGTTCTTCAGAATATTGTGTCCATACAAATTTGTAGAGAAATACAATGCATCACAGGTTGTTCAGACTATTGTGTCCATGCCAATGTGTAGAGAGATACAATGCAACACTGGTCCTTCAAACTATTGGTTCCATGCCAATTTGTAGAGAAATACAATGCATCACAGGTCCTTCAGACTATTGTGTCCATGCCAATTTGTAAAGAGATACAATGCATCACAGCTTCTTCAGACTATTGTGTCCATGTCCATTTGTTGAGATATACAATGCATCACAGGTCCTTCAGACAATGTTGTCCATGCTAATTTGTAGAGAGGTACAATGCATCACAGATCAATCAGACTATTGTGTCCATGCCAATTTGTAGAGAGATACAATGCTTCACAGGTCCTCCAGACTATTGTGTCCATGCTAATTTGTAGAGAGATACAATGCATCACAGGTTCTTCAGACTATTGTTTCTATGCCAATGTGTAGAGAGATACAATGCCAACTTGTAAACAGATACAATGCATCACAGGTTCTTCAGAATATTGTGTCCATACAAATTTGTAGAGAAATACAATGCATCACAGGTTGTTCAGACTATTGTGTCCATGCCAATGTGTAGAGAGATACAATGCAACACTGGTCCTTCAAACTATTGGTTCCATGCCAATTTGTAGAGAAATACAATGCATCACAGGTCCTTCAGACTATTGTGTCCATGCCAATTTGTAAAGAGATACAATGCATCACAGCTTCTTCAGACTATTGTGTCCATGTCCATTTGTAGAGAGATAAAATGCATCACAGGGTCTTCAGACTATTGAGTCCATGAACAGAATGTAGAGACATACAATGTTTCATATGTCCTTCCGTCCATTGTGTCAATGCCAATTTGTAGAGAGATAGAATGCATCACAGGTGATTTAGACTATTGTATCCATGCCAATTGGTAGAAAGATACAATGCATCACAGGTCCTTCAGATTATTGAGTACATTCCCATTTGTAGAGAGATACAATGCATCACAGGTTCATCAGACTATAGTGTCCATGAACAATATCTAGAGAGATACAATGCTTCATAGGTCCTTCAGACTATTCAGTCCATGCCAATTTGTGGAGAGATACAATGCATCACAGGTCCTTCAGACTATTGTATGCATGCCAATTTGTAGAGAGATACAATGCAGCACACATACTTCTGACTATTGTGTCCATGAACAATTTATGGAGAGATACAATGCATCACAGGTCCTTCAGACGATTGTGTCATGCCAATTTGTAGTGAGATACATTGCATCACAGGTCCTTCAGACTATTGTATCCATTAAAAATTTGTAGAGATATACAATACATCACTGGTCCTTCAGACTATTGTGTCCATGCCAATTTGTGGAGAGAAACAATGCATCACAGGTCCTTCAGACTTATGTGTCCATACCAATATGTAGAGAGATACAATGCATCACAGGTCCTTCAGACTATTGTGTTTATGTCAATTTCGTGAGAGTACAATGCATCACAGGTCCTTCAGACTATTGTGTCCATGCCAATTTGTAGAGACCTGCACTGCATCACAGGTCCTTCAGAATATTGTGTCCATGCCAATTTGTAGGGAGATACAATACTTCACAGTTCCATAAGACTATTGTATCCATGTACAATTTGCAGAGAGATACAATGCTTCACAGATCCTTCAGACTATTGTGTCCATTCCAATATGTAGAGAGATACAATGCATCACAGGTGCTTCAGACAATTATGTCGATGCCAATTTGTAGAGAGATACAATGCATAACAGGTCCTTCAGACTATTGTGTCGAGGCCAATTTGTAGAGAGATAAAATGTATCACAGGTCCTTCAGACTATTGAGTCCATGCCAATTTGTAGAGAGATACAATGCATCACAGGTCCTTCAGACTATTGTGTCCATGGAAATTTGTAGAGAGATAAAATGCATCACAGGTCCTTCAGACTATTGTGTCTATGCCAATGTGTAGAGAGATACCATGCATCAAAGGTCCTTCAGAATATTGTGTCCATGCCAATTTGTTAGAGATACAATGCATCACAGGTTCTTCAGAATATTGTGTCCATGCATATTTGTAGAGAGATACAATGCATCACAGGTTGTTCAGACTATTGTGTCCATGCCAATGTGTAGAGAGATACAATGCAACACTGGTCCTTCAAACTATTGGTTCCATGCCAATTTGTAGAGAAATACAATGCATCACAGGTCCTTCAGACTATTGTGTTCATGCGAATTTGTAAAGAGATACAAAGCATCACTGCTTCTTCAGACTATTGTGTCCATATCCATTTGTTAAGATATACAATGCATCACAGGTCCTTCGGACTATTGTGCCCATGCCAATCTGTAGAGAGATACAATGCATCACAGGATCTTCACAATTATGTGTCCATGAACATTATCTAGAGAGATACAATGCTTCATAGGTCCTTCATAATATTGTGTCCATGCCAATTTGTAGAGAGATACAATACATCACAGGTCCGTCGGAATATTGTGTCCATGCCAATGTTTAGAGAGACACAATGCATAACAGGTCTTTCAAACTATTGTGTCCATGCCAACTTGTAGAGAGATACAAAGAATCACAAGTAATTCAGATTATTGTCTTCATGCCAATCTGTAGAAAGATACAATCTATCACAGGTCCTTCTGACTAGTGAGTCCATGCCAATTTGTAGAGCGATACAATGCATCACAGGTCCTTCAGACTATTGTGTCCATGGAAATTTGTAGAGAGATAAAATGCATCACTGGTCCTTCAGACTATTGTGTCTATGCCAATGTGTAGAGAGATACAATGCATCACAGGTCCTTCAGAATATTGTGTCCATGCCAATTTGTAGAGAGATACAAGGCATCACAGGTTCTTCAGACTATTGTTTCCATGCCAATGTGTAGAGAGATACAATGCCAATTTGTAGAGAGATACAATGCATCACAGGTTCTTCATAATATTGTGTCCATGCATATTTGTAGAGAGATACAATGCATCACAGGTTGTTCAGACTATTGTGTCCATGCCAATGTGTAGAGAGATACAAAGCAACACTGGTCCTACAAAATATTGGTTCCATGCCAATTTGTAGAGAAATACAATGCATCACAGGTCCTTCAGACTATTGTGCCCATGCCAATCTGTAGAGACATACAATGCATCACAGGATGTTCACAATAATGTGTCCATGAACATTATCTAGAGAGATACAATGCTTCATAGGTCCTTCAGACTATTGTATCGATGCCAATTAGCAGAGAGATACAATGCAGCACCAGTACTTCAGAATAGTGTGTCCGTGAACAATTCATAGAGAGATACAATGCATCACAGGTCCTTCTGACTATTGTGTCCATGCCAATTTGTAGAGAGATACAATATATCACAGGTCCTTCAGACTATTGTGTCCATGCCAATGTGTAGAGAGGTACAATGCCAATTTGTAGAGAGATACAATGCATCATAGGTTCTTCTGACAATTGTGTCCATGCGAATTTGTAGAGAGATACAATGCATCACAGGATTTTCAGACTATTGTGTCCATGCCAATGTGTAGAGAGATACAATGCATCACTGGTCCTTAAAACTATTAGTTCCATGCCAATTTATAGAGAAATACAATGCATCACAGGTCCTTCAGACTATTGTGTCCATGCCAATTTGTAAAGAGATACAATGCATCACAGCTTCTTCAGACTATTGTGTCCATGTCCATTTGTAGAGAGATAAAATGCATCACAGGGTCTTCAGACTATTGAGTCCATGAACAGAATGTAGAGACATACAATGTTTCATATGTCCTTCCGTCCATTGTGTCAATGCCAATTTGTAGAGAGATAGAATGCATCACAGGTGATTTAGACTATTGTATCCATGCCAATTGGTAGAAAGATACAATGCATCACAGGTCCTTCAGATTATTGAGTACATGCCCATTTGTAGAGAGATACAATGCATCACAGGTTCATCAGACTATAGTGTCCATGAACAATATCTAGAGAGATAAAATGCTTCATAGGTCCTTCAGACTATTCAGTCCATGCCAATTTGTGGAGAGATACAATGCATCACAGGTCCTTCAGACTATTGTATGCATGCCAATTTGTAGAGAGATACAATGCATCACAGGATCTTCACAATAATGTGTCCATGAACATTATCTAGAGAGATACAATGCTTCATAGGTCCTTCAGACTATTGTGTCCATGCCAATTTGTAGAGAGATACAATACATCACAGGTCCTTCAGAATATTGTGTCAATGCCAAAGTTTAGAGACACACAATGCATAACAGGTCTTTCAAACTATTGTGTCCATGCGAATTTGTAGAGAGATACAATATATCACAGGTTCTTCAGACTATTGTGTCCACACCAATTTGTGGAGAGATACAATGCATCACAGGTCCTTTAGACTAATGAGTCCATGCAAATTTGTAGAGAGATACAATGCATCACAGGTCCTTCAGAATATTGTGTCCATGCCAATATGTAGAGAGATACAATGCATCACAGGACCTTCTGACTATTGTGTCCATGCCAATTTTTAGAGAGATACAATACATCACAGGTCCATCAGACTATTGTGACCATTAACAATATGTAGAGAAATGCAATGCATCACACTTCTTTCAGACTATTGTATCGATGCCAATTAGCAGAGAGATACAATGCAGCACCAGTACTTCAGAATAGTGTGTCCGTGAACAATTCATAGAGAGATACAATGCATCACAGGTCCTTCTGACTATTGTGTCCATGCCAATTTGTAGAGAGATACAATATATCACAGGTCCTTCAGACTATTGTGTCCATGCCAATGTGTAGAGAGGTACAATGCCAATTTGTAGAGAGATACAATGCATCATAGGTTCTTCTGACAATTGTGTCCATGCGAATTTGTAGAGAGATACAATGCATCACAGGTTTTTCAGACTATTGTGTCCATGCCAATGTGTAGAGAGATACAATGCATCACTGGTCCTTCAGACTATTGTGTCCATGCCAATTTGTAAAGAGATACAATGCATCACAGCTTCTTCAGACTATTGTGTCCATGTCCATTTGTAGAGAGATAAAATGCATCACAGGGTCTTCAGACTATTGAGTCCATGAACAGAATGTAGAGACATACAATGTTTCATATGTCCTTCCGTCCATTGTGTCAATGCCAATTTGTAGAGAGATAGAATGCATCACAGGTGATTTAGACTATTGTATCCATGCCAATTGGTAGAAAGCTACAATGCATCACAGGTCCTTCAGATTATTGAGTACATGCACATTTGTAGTGAGATACAATGCATCACAGGTTCATCAGACTATAGTGTCCATGAACAATATCTAGAGAGATACAATGCTTCATAGGTCCTTCAGACTATTCAGTCCATGCCAATTTGTGGAGAGATACAATGCATCACAGGTCCTTCAGACTATTGTATGCATGCCAATTTGTAGAGAGATACAATGCATCACAGGATCTTCACAATAATGTGTCCATGAACATTATCTAGAGAGATACAATGCTTCATAGGTCCTTCAGACTATTGTGTCCATGCCAATTTGTAGAGAGATACAATACATCACAGGTCCTTCAGAATATTGTGTCAATGCCAAAGTTTAGAGACACACAATGCATAACAGGTCTTTCAAACTATTGTGTCCATGCGAATTTGTAGAGAGATACAATATATCACAGGTTCTTCAGACTATTGTGTCCATGCCAATGTGTAGAGAGATACAATGCAACACTGGTCCTTCAAACTATTGGTTCCATGCCAATTTGTAGAGAAATACAATGCATCACAGGTCCTTCAGGCTATTGTGTCCATGCCAATTTGTAAAGAGATACAATGCATCACAGCTTCTTCAGACTATTGTGTCCATGCCAATTTGTAGCGAGATACAATGCATCAAAGGTCCTTCAGACAATGTTGTCCATGCTAATTTGTAGAGAGGTACAATGCATCACAGATCAATCAGACTATTGTGTCCATGCCAATTTGTAGAGAGATACAATGCTTCACAGGTCCTTCAGACTATTGTGTCCATGCTAATTTGTAGTGAGATACAATGCATCACAGGTCCTTCAGACTATTGTGTCAATGCCAATTTGTAAAGAGATACAATGCATCACAGCTTCTTCTGACTATTGTGTCCATTTCCATTTGTTGAGATATACAATGCATCACAGGTCCTTCAGACTATTGTGCCCATGCCAATCTGTAGAGAGATACAATGCATCACAGGATCTTCACAATAATGTGTCCATGAACATTATCTAGAGAGATACAATGCTTCATAGGTCCTTCAGACTATTGTGTCCATGCCAATTTGTAGAGAGATACAATACATCACAGGTCCTTCAGAATATTGTGTCAATGCCAATGTTTAGAGAGACACAATGCATAACAGGTCTTTCAAACTATTGTGTCCATGCGAATTTGTACAGAGATACAATGCATCACAGGTTCTTCAGACTATTGTTTCCATGCCAATGTGTAGAGAGATACAATGCCAATTTGTTAGAGATACAATGCATCACAGGTTCTTCAGAATATTGTGTCCATGCCAATGTGTAGAGAGATACAATGCAACACTGGTCCTTCAAACTATTGGTTCCATGCCAATTTGTAGAGAAATACAATGCATCACAGGTCCTTCAGACTATTGAGTTCATGCCAATTTGTAAAGATATACAATGCATCACAGGTCCTTCGGACTATTGTGCCCATGCCAATCTGTAGAGAGATACAATGCATCACAGGATCTTCACAATTATGTGTCCATGAACATAATCTAGAGAGATACAATGCTTCATAGGTCCTTCATAATATTGTGTCCATGCCAATTTGTAGAGAGATACAATACATCTCAGGTCCGTCGGAATATTGTGTCCATGCCAATGTTTAGAGAGACACAATGCATAACAGGTCTTTCAAACTATTGTGTCCATGCCAACTTGTAGAGAGATACAAAGGATCACAAGTAATTCAGATGATTGTCTTCATGCCAATCTGTAGAAAGATACAATCTATCACAGGTCCTTCTGACTAGTGAGTCCATGCCAATTTGTAGAGCGATACAATGCATCACAGGTCCTTCAGACTATTGTGTCTATGGAAATTTGTAGGGAGATAAAATGCATCACTGGTCCTTCAGAGTATTGTGTCTATGCCAATGTGTAGAGAGATACAATGCATCACAGGTCCTTCAGAATATTGTGTCCATGCCAATTTGTAGAGAGATACAAGGCATCACAGGTTCTTCAGACTATTGTTTCCATGCCAATGTGTAGAGAGATACAATGCCAATTTGTAGAGAGATACAATGCATCACAGGTTCTTCATAATATTGTGTCCATGCATATTAGTAGAGAGATACAATGCATCACAGGTTGTTCAGACTATTGTGTCCATGCCAATGTGTAGAGAGATACAAAGCAACACTGGTCCTTCAAAATATTGGTTCCATGCCAATTTGTAGAGAATACAATGCATCACAGGTCCTTCAGACTATTGTGCCCATGCCAATCTGTAGAGAGATACAATGCATCACAGGATCTTCACAATAATGTGTCCATGAACATTATCTAGAGAGATACAATGCTTCATAGGTCCTTCAGACTATTGTGTCCATGCCAATTTGTAGAGAGATACAATACATCACAGGTCCTTCAGAATATTGTGTCAATGCCAATGTTTAGAGACACACAATGCATAACAGGTCTTTCAAACTATTGTGTCCATGCGAATTTGTAGAGAGATACAATATATCACAGGTTCTTCAGACTATTGTGTCCATGCCAATGTGTAGAGAGAAACAATGCAACACAGGTCCTTCAAACTATTGGTTCCATGCCAATTTGTAGAGAAATACAATGCATCACAGGTCCTTCAGTCTATTGTGTCCATGCCAATTTGTAAAGAGATACAATGCATCACAGCTTCTTCAGACTATTGTGTCCATGCCAATTTGTAGCGAGATACAATGCATCACAGGTCCTTCAGACTATTGTGCCCATGCCAATCTGTAGAGAGATACAATGCATCACAGGATCTTCACAATAATGTGTCCATGAACATTATCTAGAGAGATACAATGCTTCATAGGTCCTTCAGACTATTGTGTCCATGCCAATTTGTAGAGAGATACAATACATCACAGGTCCTTCAGAATATTGTGTCAATGCCAATGTTTAGAGAGACACAATGCATAACAGGTCTTTCAAACTATTGTGTCCATGCGAATTTGTAGAGAGATTCAATATATCACAGGTTCTTCAGACTATTGTGTCCATGCCAATGTGTAGAGAGATACAATGCAACACTGGTCCTTCAAACTATTGGTTCCATGCGAATTTGTAGAGAAATACAATGCATCACAGGTCCTTCAGACTATTGTGTCCATGCCAATTTGTAAAGAGATACAATGCATGACAGCTTCTTCAGACTATTGTGTCCATGCCAATTTGTAGCGAGATACAATGCATCACAGGTCCTTCAGACAATGTTGTCCATGCTAATTTGTAGAGAGGTACAATGCATCACAGATCAATCAGACTATTGTGTCCATGCCAATTTGTAGAGAGATACAATGCTTCACAGGTCCTCCAGACTATTGTGTCCATGCTAATTTGTAGAGAGATACAATGCATCACAGGTTCTTCAGACTATTGTTTCTATGCCAATGTGTAGAGAGATACAATGCCAACTTGTAAATAGATACAATGCATCACAGGTTCTTCAGAATATTGTGTCCATACAAATTTGTAGAGAAATACAATGCATCACAGGTTGTTCAGACTATTGTGTCCATGCCAATATGTAGAGAGATACAATGCAACACTGGTCCTTCAAACTATTGGTTCCATGCCAATTTGTAGAGAAATACAATGCATCACAGGTCCTTCAGACTATTGTGTCCATGCCAATTTGTAAAGAGATACAATGCATCACAGCTTCTTCAGACTATTGTGTCCATGTCCATTTGTTGAGATATACAATGCATCACAGGTCCTTCAGACAATGTTGTCCATGCTAATTTGTAGAGAGGTACAATGCATCACAGATCAATCAGACTATTGTGTCCATGCCAATTTGTAGAGAGATACAATGCTTCACAGGTCCTCCAGACTATTGTGTCCATGCTAATTTGTAGAGAGATACAATGCATCACAGGTTCTTCAGACTATTGTTTCTATGCCAATGTGTAGAGAGATACAATGCCAACTTGTAAACAGATACAATGCATCACAGGTTCTTCAGAATATTGTGTCCATACAAATTTGTAGAGAAATACAATGCATCACAGGTTGTTCAGACTATTGTGTCCATGCCAATGTGTAGAGAGATACAATGCAACACTGGTCCTTCAAACTATTGGTTCCATGCCAATTTGTAGAGAAATACAATGCATCACAGGTCCTTCAGACTATTGTGTCCATGCCAATTTGTAAAGAGATACAATGCATCACAGCTTCTTCAGACTATTGTGTCCATGTCCATTTGTAGAGAGATAAAATGCATCACAGGGTCTTCAGACTATTGAGTCCATGAACAGAATGTAGAGACATACAATGTTTCATATGTCCTTCCGTCCATTGTGTCAATGCCAATTTGTAGAGAGATAGAATGCATCACAGGTGATTTAGACTATTGTATCCATGCCAATTGGTAGAAAGATACAATGCATCACAGGTCCTTCAGATTATTGAGTACATGCCCATTTGTAGAGAGATACAATGCATCACAGGTTCATCAGACTATAGTGTCCATGAACAATATCTAGAGAGATACAATGCTTCATAGGTCCTTCAGACTATTCAGTCCATGCCAATTTGTGGAGAGATACAATGCATCACAGGTCCTTCAGACTATTGTATGCATGCCAATTTGTAGAGAGATACAATGCATCACAGGATCTTCACAATAATGTGTCCATGAACATTATCTAGAGAGATACAATGCTTCATAGGTCCTTCAGACTATTGTGTCCATGCCAATTTGTAGAGAGATACAATACATCACAGGTCCTTCAGAATATTGTGTCAATGCCAAAGTTTAGAGACACACAATGCATAACAGGTCTTTCAAACTATTGTGTCCATGCGAATTTGTAGAGAGATACAATATATCACAGGTTCTTCAGACTATTGTGTCCATGCCAATGTGTAGAGAGATACAATGCAACACTGGTCCTTCAAACTATTGGTTCCATGCCAATTTGTAGAGAAATACAATGCATCACAGGTCCTTCAGGCTATTGTGTCCATGCCAATTTGTAAAGAGATACAATGCATCACAGCTTCTTCAGACTATTGTGTCCATGCCAATTTGTAGCGAGATACAATGCATCACAGGTCCTTCAGACAATGTTGTCCATGCTAATTTGTAGAGAGGTACAATGCATCACAGATCAATCAGACTATTGTGTCCATGCCAATTTGTAGAGAGATACAATGCTTCACAGGTCCTTCAGACTATTGTGTCCATGCTAATTTGTAGTGAGATACAATGCATCACAGGTCCTTCAGACTATTGTGTCAATGCCAATTTGTAAAGAGATACAATGCATCACAGCTTCTTCTGACTATTGTGTCCATTTCCATTTGTTGAGATATACAATGCATCACAGGTCCTTCAGACTATTGTGCCCATGCCAATCTGTAGAGAGATACAATGCATCACAGGATCTTCACAATAATGTGTCCATGAACATTATCTAGAGAGATACAATGCTTCATAGGTCCTTCAGACTATTGTGTCCATGCCAATTTGTAGAGAGATACAATACATCACAGGTCCTTCAGAATATTGTGTCAATGCCAATGTTTAGAGAGACACAATGCATAACAGGTCTTTCAAACTATTGTGTCCATGCGAATTTGTAGAGAGATACAATGCATCACAGGTTCTTCAGACTATTGTTTCCATGCCAATGTGTAGAGAGATACAATGCCAATTTGTTAGAGATACAATGCATCACAGGTTCTTCAGAATATTGTGTCCATGCCAATGTGTAGAGAGATACAATGCAACACTGGTCCTTCAAACTATTGGTTCCATGCCAATTTGTAGAGAAATACAATGCATCACAGGTCCTTCAGACTATTGAGTTCATGCCAATTTGTAAAGAGATACAATGCATCACTGCTTCTTCAGACTATTGTGTCCATGTCCATTTGTTAAGATATACAATGCATCACAGGTCCTTCGGACTATTGTGCCCATGCCAATCTGTAGAGAGATACAATGCATCACAGGATCTTCACAATTATGTGTCCATGAACATAATCTAGAGAGATACAATGCTTCATAGGTCCTTCATAATATTGTGTCCATGCCAATTTGTAGAGAGATACAATACATCTCAGGTCCGTCGGAATATTGTGTCCATGCCAATGTTTAGAGAGACACAATGCATAACAGGTCTTTCAAACTATTGTGTCCATGCCAACTTGTAGAGAGATACAAAGGATCACAAGTAATTCAGATGATTGTCTTCATGCCAATCTGTAGAAAGATACAATCTATCACAGGTCCTTCTGACTAGTGAGTCCATGCCAATTTGTAGAGCGATACAATGCATCACAGGTCCTTCAGACTATTGTGTCCATGGAAATTTGTAGGGAGATAAAATGCATCACTGGTCCTTCAGAGTATTGTGTCTATGCCAATGTGTAGAGAGATACAATGCATCACAGGTCCTTCAGAATATTGTGTCCATGCCAATTTGTAGAGAGATACAAGGCATCACAGGTTCTTCAGACTATTGTTTCCATGCCAATGTGTAGAGAGATACAATGCCAATTTGTAGAGAGATACAATGCATCACAGGTTCT
This sequence comes from Narcine bancroftii, assembly GCF_036971445.1. Taxonomy (NCBI): domain Eukaryota; kingdom Metazoa; phylum Chordata; class Chondrichthyes; order Torpediniformes; family Narcinidae; genus Narcine; species Narcine bancroftii. The sequence goes on along the minus strand of NC_091471.1, from coordinate 58,271,820 downwards.
TCATAATATTGTGTCCATGCATATTAGTAGAGAGATACAATGCATCACAGGTTGTTCAGACTATTGTGTCCATGCCAATGTGTAGAGAGATACAAAGCAACACTGGTCCTTCAAAATATTGGTTCCATGCCAATTTGTAGAGAAATACAATGCATCACAGGTCCTTCAGACTATTGTGCCCATGCCAATCTGTAGAGAGATACAATGCATCACAGGATCTTCACAATAATGTGTCCATGAACATTATCTAGAGAGATACAATGCTTCATAGGTCCTTCAGACTATTGTGTCCATGCCAATTTGTAGAGAGATACAATACATCACAGGTCCTTCAGAATATTGTGTCAATGCCAATGTTTAGAGAGACACAATGCATAACAGGTCTTTCAAACTATTGTGTCCATGCGAATTTGTAGAGAGATTCAATATATCACAGGTTCTTCAGACTATTGTGTCCATGCCAATGTGTAGAGTGATACAATGCAACACTGGTCCTTCAAACTATTGGTTCCATGCGAATTTGTAGAGAAATACAATGCATCACAGGTCCTTCAGACTATTGTGTCCATGCCAATTTGTAAAGAGATACAATGCATGACAGCTTCTTCAGACTATTGTGTCCATGCCAATTTGTAGCGAGATACAATGCATCACAGGTCCTTCAGACAATGTTGTCCATGCTAATTTGTAGAGAGGTACAATGCATCACAGATCAATCAGACTATTGTGTCCATGCCAATTTGTAGAGAGATACAATGCTTCACAGGTCCTCCAGACTATTGTGTCCATGCTAATTTGTAGAGAGATACAATGCATCACAGGTTCTTCAGACTATTGTTTCTATGCCAATGTGTAGAGAGATACAATGCCAACTTGTAAATAGATACAATGCATCACAGGTTCTTCAGAATATTGTGTCCATACAAATTTGTAGAGAAATACAATGCATCACAGGTTGTTCAGACTATTGTGTCCATGCCAATATGTAGAGAGATACAATGCAACACTGGTCCTTCAAACTATTGGTTCCATGCCAATTTGTAGAGAAATACAATGCATCACAGGTCCTTCAGACTATTGTGTCCATGCCAATTTGTAAAGAGATACAATGCATCACAGCTTCTTCAGACTATTGTGTCCATGTCCATTTGTTGAGATATACAATGCATCACAGGTCCTTCAGACAATGTTGTCCATGCTAATTTGTAGAGAGGTACAATGCATCACAGATCAATCAGACTATTGTGTCCATGCCAATTTGTAGAGAGATACAATGCTTCACAGGTCCTCCAGACTATTGTGTCCATGCTAATTTGTAGAGAGATACAATGCATCACAGGTTCTTCAGACTATTGTTTCTATGCCAATGTGTAGAGAGATACAATGCCAACTTGTAAACAGATACAATGCATCACAGGTTCTTCAGAATATTGTGTCCATACAAATTTGTAGAGAAATACAATGCATCACAGGTTGTTCAGACTATTGTGTCCATGCCAATGTGTAGAGAGATACAATGCAACACTGGTCCTTCAAACTATTGGTTCCATGCCAATTTGTAGAGAAATACAATGCATCACAGGTCCTTCAGACTATTGTGTCCATGCCAATTTGTAAAGAGATACAATGCATCACAGCTTCTTCAGACTATTGTGTCCATGTCCATTTGTAGAGAGATAAAATGCATCACAGGGTCTTCAGACTATTGAGTCCATGAACAGAATGTAGAGACATACAATGTTTCATATGTCCTTCCGTCCATTGTGTCAATGCCAATTTGTAGAGAGATAGAATGCATCACAGGTGATTTAGACTATTGTATCCATGCCAATTGGTAGAAAGATACAATGCATCACAGGTCCTTCAGATTATTGAGTACATGCCCATTTGTAGAGAGATACAATGCATCACAGGTTCATCAGACTATAGTGTCCATGAACAATATCTAGAGAGATACAATGCTTCATAGGTCCTTCAGACTATTCAGTCCATGCCAATTTGTGGAGAGATACAATGCATCACAGGTCCTTCAGACTATTGTATGCATGCCAATTTGTAGAGAGATACAATGCATCACAGGATCTTCACAATAATGTGTCCATGAACATTATCTAGAGAGATACAATGCTTCATAGGTCCTTCAGACTATTGTGTCCATGCCAATTTGTAGAGAGATACAATACATCACAGGTCCTTCAGAATATTGTGTCAATGCCAAAGTTTAGAGACACACAATGCATAACAGGTCTTTCAAACTATTGTGTCCATGCGAATTTGTAGAGAGATACAATATATCACAGGTTCTTCAGACTATTGTGTCCATGCCAATGTGTAGAGAGATACAATGCAACACTGGTCCTTCAAACTATTGGTTCCATGCCAATTTGTAGAGAAATACAATGCATCACAGGTCCTTCAGGCTATTGTGTCCATGCCAATTTGTAAAGAGATACAATGCATCACAGCTTCTTCAGACTATTGTGTCCATGCCAATTTGTAGCGAGATACAATGCATCACAGGTCCTTCAGACAATGTTGTCCATGCTAATTTGTAGAGAGGTACAATGCATCACAGATCAATCAGACTATTGTGTCCATGCCAATTTGTAGAGAGATACAATGCTTCACAGGTCCTTCAGACTATTGTGTCCATGCTAATTTGTAGTGAGATACAATGCATCACAGGTCCTTCAGACTATTGTGTCAATGCCAATTTGTAAAGAGATACAATGCATCACAGCTTCTTCTGACTATTGTGTCCATTTCCATTTGTTGAGATATACAATGCATCGCAGGTCCTTCAGACTATTGTGCCCATGCCAATCTGTAGAGAGATACAATGCATCACAGGATCTTCACAATAATGTGTCCATGAACATTATCTAGAGAGATACAATGCTTCATAGGTCCTTCAGACTATTGTGTCCATGCCAATTTGTAGAGAGATACAATACATCACAGGTCCTTCAGAATATTGTGTCAATGCCAATGTTTAGAGAGACACAATGCATAACAGGTCTTTCAAACTATTGTGTCCATGCGAATTTGTAGAGAGATACAATGCATCACAGGTTCTTCAGACTATTGTTTCCATGCCAATGTGTAGAGAGATACAATGCCAATTTGTTAGAGATACAATGCATCACAGGTTCTTCAGAATATTGTGTCCATGCCAATGTGTAGAGAGATACAATGCAACACTGGTCCTTCAAACTATTGGTTCCATGCCAATTTGTAGAGAAATACAATGCATCACAGGTCCTTCAGACTATTGAGTTCATGCCAATTTGTAAAGAGATACAATGCATCACTGCTTCTTCAGACTATTGTGTCCATGTCCATTTGTTAAGATATACAATGCATCACAGGTCCTTCGGACTATTGTGCCCATGCCAATCTGTAGAGAGATACAATGCATCACAGGATCTTCACAATTATGTGTCCATGAACATAATCTAGAGAGATACAATGCTTCATAGGTCCTTCATAATATTGTGTCCATGCCAATTTGTAGAGAGATACAATACATCTCAGGTCCGTCGGAATATTGTGTCCATGCCAATGTTTAGAGAGACACAATGCATAACAGGTCTTTCAAACTATTGTGTCCATGCCAACCTGTAGAGAGATACAAAGGATCACAAGTAATTCAGATGATTGTCTTCATGCCAATCTGTAGAAAGATACAATCTATCACAGGTCCTTCTGACTAGTGAGTCCATGCCAATTTGTAGAGCGATACAATGCATCACAGGTCCTTCAGACTATTGTGTCCATGGAAATTTGTAGGGAGATAAAATGCATCACTGGTCCTTCAGAGTATTGTGTCTATGCCAATGTGTAGAGAGATACAATGCATCACAGGTCCTTCAGAATATTGTGTCCATGCCAATTTGTAGAGAGATACAAGGCATCACAGGTTCTTCAGACTATTGTTTCCATGCCAATGTGTAGAGAGATACAATGCCAATTTGTAGAGAGATACAATGCATCACAGGTTCTTCATAATATTGTGTCCATGCATATTAGTAGAGAGATACAATGCATCACAGGTTGTTCAGACTATTGTGTCCATGCCAATGTGTAGAGAGATACAAAGCAACACTGGTCCTTCAAAATATTGGTTCCATGCCAATTTGTAGAGAAATACAATGCATCACAGGTCCTTCAGACTATTGTGCCCATGCCAATCTGTAGAGAGATACAATGCATCACAGGATCTTCACAATAATGTGTCCATGAACATTATCTAGAGAGATACAATGCTTCATAGGTCCTTCAGACTATTGTGTCCATGCCAATTTGTAGAGAGATACAATACATCACAGGTCCTTCAGAATATTGTGTCAATGCCAATGTTTAGAGACACACAATGCATAACAGGTCTTTCAAACTATTGTGTCCATGCGAATTTGTAGAGAGATACAATATATCACAGGTTCTTCAGACTATTGTGTCCATGCCAATGTGTAGAGAGAAACAATGCAACACTGGTCCTTCAAACTATTGGTTCCATGCCAATTTGTAGAGAAATACAATGCATCACAGGTCCTTCAGTCTATTGTGTCCATGCCAATTTGTAAAGAGATACAATGCATCACAGCTCCTTCAGACGATTGTGTCCATGCCAATTTGTAGCGAGATACAATGCATCACAGGTCCTTCAGTCTATTGTGTCCATGCCAATTTGTAAAGAGATACAATGCATCACAGCTTCTTCAGACTATTGTGTCCATGCCAATTTGTAGCGAGATACAATGCATCACAGGTCCTTCAGACTATTGTGCCCATGCCAATCTGTAGAGAGATACAATGCATCACAGAATCTTCACAATAATGTGTCCATGAACATTATCTAGAGAGATACAATGCTTCATAGGTCCTTCAGACTATTGTGTCCATGCCAATTTGTAGAGAGATACAATACATCACAGGTCCTTCAGAATATTGTGTCAATGCCAATGTTTAGAGAGACGCAATGCATAACAGGTCTTTCAAACTATTGTGTCCATGCGAATTTGTAGAGAGATTCAATATATCACAGGTTCTTCAGACTATTGTGTCCATGCCAATGTGTAGAGAGGTACAATGCAACACTGGTCCTTCAAACTATTGGTTCCATGCCAATTTGTAGAGAAATACAATGCATCACAGGTCCTTCAGACTATTGTGTCCATGCCAATTTGTAAAGCGATACAATGCATGACAGCTTCTTCAGACTATTGTGTCCATGCCAATTTGTAGCGAGATACAATGCATCACAGGTCCTTCAGACAATGTTATTCATGCTAATTTGTAGAGAGGTACAATGCATCACAGATCAATCAGACTATTGTGTCCATGCCAATTTGTAGAGAGATACAATGCCAACTTGTAAATAGATACAATGCATCACAGGTTCTTCAGAATATTGTGTCCATACAAATTTGTAGAGAAATACAATGCATCACAGGTTGTTCAGACTATTGTGTCCATGCCAATGTGTAGAGAGATACAATGCAACACTGGTCCTTCAAACTATTGGTTCCATGCCAATTTGTAGAGAAATACAATGCATCACAGGTCCTTCAGACTATTGTGTCCATGCCAATTTGTAAAGAGATACAATGCATCACAGCTTCTTCAGACTATTGTGTCCATGTCCATTTGTTGAGATATACAATGCATCACAGGTCCTTCAGACAATGTTGTCCATGCTAATTTGTAGAGAGGTACAATGCATCACAGATCAATCAGACTGTTGTGTCCATGCCAATTTGTAGAGAGATACAATGCTTCACAAGTCCTCCACACTATTGTGTCCATGCTAATTTGTAGAGAGATACAATGCATCACAGGTTCTTCAGACTATTGTTTCTATGCCAATGTGTAGAGAGATACAATGCCAACTTGTAAATAGATACAATGCATCACAGGTTCTTCAGAATATTGTGTCCATACAAATTTGTAGAGAAATACAATGCATCACAGGTTGTTCAGACTATTGTGTCCATGCCAATGTGTAGAGAGATACAATGCAACACTGGTCCTTCAAACTATTGGTTCCATGCCAATTTGTAGAGAAATACAGTGCATCACAGGTCCTTCAGACTATTGTGTCCATGCCAATTTGTAAAGAGATACAATGCATCACAGCTTCTTCAGACTATTGTGTCCATATCCATTTGTTGAGATATACAATGCATCACAGGTCCTTCAGAATATTGTGCCCATGCCAATCTGTAGAGAGATACAATGCATCACAGGATCTTCACAATAATATGTCCATGAACATTATCTAGAGAGATACAATGCTTCATAGGTCCTTCAGAATATTGTGTCCATGCCAATTTGTAGAGAGATACAATATATCACAGGTCCTTCAGAATATTGTGTCCATGCCAATGTTTAGAGAGACACAATGCATAACAGGTCTTTCAAACTATTGTGTCCATGCCAACTTGTAGAGAGATACAATGGATCACAAGTCATTCGGATGATTGTCTTCATGCCAATTTGTAGAGAGATACAATCCATCACAGGTCCTTCTGTCTATTGTGCCCATGCCAATTTGTAGTAAGATACAATGCATCACAGGTCCTCCAAACTATTGTGTCCATGAACAATTTGTAGAGAGATACAATACATCACAAGTCCTTCAGGCTATTGTGTCCACACCAATTTGTGGAGAGATACAATGCATCACAGGTCCTTCTGACTATTGTGTCCATGCCAATTTGTAGAGAGATACAATATATCACAGGTCCTTCAGACTATTGTGTCCATGCCAATGTGTAGAGAGGTACAATGCCAATTTGTAGAGAGATACAATGCATCATAGGTTTTTCAGACTATTGTGTCCATGCCAATGTGTAGAGAGATACAATGCATCACTGGTCCTTAAAACTATTAGTTCCATGCCAATTTATAGAGAAATACAATGCATCACAGGTCCTTCAGACTATTGTGTCCATGCCAATTTGTAAAGAGATACAATGCATCACGGCTTCTTCAGACTATTGTGTCCATGTCCATTTGTTGAGATATACAATGCATCACAGGTCCTTCAGAATATTGTGCCCATGCCAATCTGTAGAGAGATACAATGCATCACAGGATCTTCACAATAATATGTCCATGAACATTATCTAGAGAGATACAATGCTTCATAGGTCCTTCAGAATATTGTGTCCATGCCAATTTGTAGAGAGATACAATATATCACAGGTCCTTCAGAATATTGTGTCCATGCCAATGTTTAGAGAGACACAATGCATAACAGGTCTTTCAAACTATTGTGTCCATGCGAATTTGTAGAGAGATACAATATATCACAGGTTCTTCAGACTATTGTGTCCATGCCAATGTGTAGAGAGATACAATGCAACACTGGTCCTTCAAACTATTGGTTCCATGCCAATTTGTAGAGAAATACACTGCATCACAGGTCCTTCAGTCTATTGTGTCCATGCCAATTTGTAAAGAGATACAATGCATCACAGCTTCTTCAGACTATTGTGTCCATGCCAATTTTTAGCGAGATACAATGCATCACAGGTCCTTCAGACTATTGTGCCCATGCCAATCTGTAGAGAGATACAATGCATCACAGGATCTTCACAATAATGTGTCCATGAACATTATCTAGAGAGATACAATGCTTTATAGGTCCTTCAGACTATTGTGTCCATGCCAATTTGTAGAGAGATATAATACATCACAGGTCCTTCAGAATATTGTGTCAATGCCAATGTTTAGAGAGACACAATGCATAACAGGTCTTTCAAACTATTGTGTCCATGCGAATTTGTAGAGAGATTCAATATATCACAGGTTCTTCAGACTATTGTGTCCATGCCAATGTGTAGAGAGATACAATGCAACACTGGTCCTTCAAACTATTGGTTCCATGCCAATTTGTAGAGAAATACAATGCATCACAGGTCCTTCAGTCTATTGTGTCCATGCCAATTTGTAAAGAGATACAATGCATCACAGCTTCTTCAGACTATTGTGTCCATGCCAATTTGTAGCGAGATACAATGCATCACAGGTCCTTCAGACTATTGTGCCCATGCCAATCTGTAGAGAGATACAATGCATCACAGGATCTTCACAATAATGTGTCCATGAACATTATCTAGAGAGATACAATGCTTCATAGGTCCTTCAGACTATTGTGTCCATGCCAATTTGTAGAGAGATACAATACATCACAGGTCCTTCAGAATATTGTGTCAATGCCAATGTTTAGAGAGACACAATGCATAACAGGTCTTTCAAACTATTGTGTCCATGCGAATTTGTAGAGAGATTCAATATATCACAGGTTCTTCAGACTATTGTGTCCATGCCAATGTGTAGAGAGATACAATGCAACACTGGTCCTTCAAACTATTGGTTCCATGCCAATTTGTAGAGAAATACAATGCATCACAGGTCCTTCGGACTATTGTGTCCATGCCAATTTGTAAACAGATACAATGCATGACAGCTTCTTCAGACTATTGTGTCCATGCCAATTTGTAGCGAGATACAATGCATCACAGGTCCTTCAGACAATGTTGTCCATGCTAATTTGTAGAGAGGTACAATGCATCACAGATCAATCAGACTATTGTGTCCATGCCAATTTGTAGAGAGATACAATGCTTCACAGGTCCTCCAGACTATTGTGTCCATGCTAATTTGTAGAGAGATACAATGCATAACAGGTTCTTCAGACTATTGTTTCTATGCCAATGTGTAGAGAGATACAATGCCAACTTGTAAATAGATACAATGCATCACAGGTTCTTCAGAATATTGTGTCCATACAAATTTGTAGAGAAATACAATGCATCACAGGTTGTTCAGACTATTGTGTCCATGCCAATGTGTAGAGAGATACAATGCAACACTGGTCCTTCAAACTATTGGTTCCATGCCAATTTGTAGAGAAATACAATGCATCACAGGTCCTTCAGACTATTGTGTCCATGCCAATTTGTAAAGAGATACAATGCATCACAGCTTCTTCAGACTATTGTGTCCATGTCCATTTGTTGAGATATACAATGCATCACAGGTCCTTCAGACAATGTTGTCCATGCTAATTTGTAGAGAGGTACAATGCATCACAGATCAATCAGACTATTGTGTCCATGCCAATTTGTAGAGAGATACAATGCTTCACAGGTCCTCCAGACTATTGTGTCCATGCTAATTTGTAGAGAGATACAATGCATCACAGGTTCTTCACACTATTGTTTCTATGCCAATGTGTAGAGAGATACAATGCCAACTTGTAAATAGATACAATGCATCACAGGTTCTTCAGAATATTGTGTCCATACAAATTTGTAGAGAAATACAATGCATCACAGGTTGTTCAGACTATTGTGTCCATGCCAATGTGTAGAGAGATACAATGCAACACTGGTCCTTCAAACTATTGGTTCCATGCCAATTTGTAGAGAAATACAATGCATCACAGGTCCTTCAGACTATTGTGTCCATGCCAATTTGTAAAGTGATACAATGCATCACAGCTTCTTCAGACTATTGTGTCCATGTCCATTTGTTGAGATATACAATGCATCACAGGTCCTTCAGAATATTGTGCCCATGCCAATCTGTAGAGAGATACAATGCATCACAGGATCTTCACAATAATATGTCCATGAACATTATCTAGAGAGATACAATGCTTCATAGGTCCTTCAGAATATTGTGTCCATGCCAATTTTAAAAGAGATACAATACATCACAGGTCCTTCAGAATATTGTGTCCATGCCAATGTTTAGAGAGACACAATGCATAACAGGTCTTTCAAACTATTGTGTCCATGCCAACTTGTAGAGAGATACAATGGATCACAAGTCATTCAGATGATTGTCTTCATGCCAATTTGTAGAGAGATACAATCCATCACAGGTCTTTCTGTCTATTGTGCCCATGCCAATTTGTAGTAAGATACAATGCATCACAGGTCCTCCAAACTATTGTGTCCATGAACAATTTGTAGAGAGATACAATACATCACAGGTCCTTCAGGCTATTGTGTCCACACCAATTTGTGGAGAGATACAATGCATCACAGCTTCTTCAGACTATTGTGTCCATGTCCATTTGTTGAGATATACAATGCATCACAGGTCCTTCAGAATATTGTGCCCATGCCAATATGTAGAGAGATACAATGCATCACAGGACCTTCTGACTATTGTGTCCATGCCAATTTTTAGAGAGATACAATACATCACAGGTCCATCAGACTATTGTGACCATTAACAATATGTAGAGAAATACAATGCATCACACTTCTTTCAGACTATTGTATCGATGCCAATTAGCAGAGAGATACAATGCAGCACCAGTACTTCAGAATAGTGTGTCCGTGAACAATTCATAGAGAGATACAATGCATCACAGGTCCTTCTGACTATTGTGTCCATGCCAATTTGTAGAGAGATACAATATATCACAGGTCCTTCAGACTATTGTGTCCATGCCAATGTGTAGAGAGGTACAATGCCAATTTGTAGAGAGATACAATGCATCATAGGTTCTTCTGACAATTGTGTCCATGCAAATTTGTAGAGAGATACAATGCATCACAGGTTTTTCAGACTATTGTGTCCATGCCAATGTGTAGAGAGATACAATGCATCACTGGTCCTTAAAACTATTAGTTCCATGCCAATTTATAGAGAAATACAATGCATCACAGGTCCTTCAGACTATTGTGTCCATGCCAATTTGTAAAGAGATACAATGCATCACAGCTTCTTCAGACTATTGTGTCCATGTCCATTTGTAGAGAGATAAAATGCATCACAGGGTCTTCAGAATATTGTGTCAATGCCAATGTTTAGAGACACACAATGCATAACAGGTCTTTCAAACTATTGTGTCCATGCAAATTTGTAGAGAGATACAATATATCACAGGTTCTTCAGACTATTGTGTCCATGCCAATGTGTAGAGAGATACAATGCAACACTGGTCCTTCAAACTATTGGTTCCATGCCAATTTGTAGAGAAATACAATGCATCACAGGTCCTTCAGTCTATTGTGTCCATGCCAATTTGTAAAGAGATACAATGCATCACAGCTTCTTCAGACTATTGTGTCCATGCCAATTTGTAGCGAGATACAATGCATCACAGGTCCTTCAGACTATTGTGCCCATGCCAATCTGTAGAGAGATACAATGCATCACAGGATCTTCACAATAATGTGTCCATGAACATTATCCAGAGAGATACAATGCTTCATAGGTCCTTCAGACTATTGTGTCCATGCCAATTTGTAGAGAGATACAATACATCACAGGTCCTTCAGAATATTGTGTCAATGCCAATGTTTAGAGAGACACAATGCATAACAGGTCTTTCAAACTATTGTGTCCATGCGAATTTGTAGAGAGATTCAATATATCACAGGTTCTTCAGACTATTGTGTCCATGCCAATGTGTAGAGAGATACAATGCAACACTGGTCCTTCAAACTATTGGTTCCATGCCAATTTGTAGAGAAATACAATGCATCACAGGTCCTTCAGACTATTGTGTCCATGCCAATTTGTAAAGAGATACAATGCATCACAGCTTCTTCAGACTATTGTGTCCATGTCCATTTGTTGAGATATACAATGCATCACAGGTCCTTCAGACAATGTTGTCCATGCTAATTTGTAGAGAGGTACAATGCATCACAGATCAATCAGACTATTGTGTCCATGCCAATTTGTAGAGAGATACAATGCTTCACAGGTCCTCCAGACTATTGTGTCCATGCTAATTTGTAGAGAGATACAATGCATCACAGGTTCTTCACACTATTGTTTCTATGCCAATGTGTAGAGAGATACAATGCCAACTTGTAAATAGATACAATGCATCACAGGTTCTTCAGAATATTGTGTCCATACAAATTTGTAGAGAAATACAATGCATCACAGGTTGTTCAGACTATTGTGTCCATGCCAATGTGTAGAGAGATACAATGCAACACTGGTCCTTCAAACTATTGGTTCCATGCCAATTTGTAGAGAAATACAATGCATCACAGGTCCTTCAGACTATTGTGTCCATGCCAATTTGTAAAGTGATACAATGCATCACAGCTTCTTCAGACTATTGTGTCCATGTCCATTTGTTGAGATATACAATGCATCACAGGTCCTTCAGAATATTGTGCCCATGCCAATCTGTAGAGAGATACAATGCATCACAGGATCTTCACAATAATATGTCCATGAACATTATCTAGAGAGATACAATGCTTCATAGGTCCTTCAGAATATTGTGTCCATGCCAATTTTAAAAGAGATACAATACATCACAGGTCCTTCAGAATATTGTGTCCATGCCAATGTTTAGAGAGACACAATGCATAACAGGTCTTTCAAACTATTGTGTCCATGCCAACTTGTAGAGAGATACAATGGATCACAAGTCATTCAGATGATTGTCTTCATGCCAATTTGTAGAGAGATACAATCCATCACAGGTCTTTCTGTCTATTGTGCCCATGCCAATTTGTAGTAAGATACAATGCATCACAGGTCCTCCAAACTATTGTGTCCATGAACAATTTGTAGAGAGATACAATACATCACAGGTCCTTCAGGCTATTGTGTCCACACCAATTTGTGGAGAGATGCAATGCATCACAGCTTCTTCAGACTATTGTGTCCATGTCCTTTTGTTGAGATATACAATGCATCACAGGTCCTTCAGAATATTGTGCCCATGCCAATATGTAGAGAGATACAATGCATCACAGGACCTTCTGACTATTGTGTCCATGCCAATTTTTAGAGAGATACAATACATCACAGGTCCATCAGACTATTGTGACCATTAACAATATGTAGAGAAATACAATGCATCACACTTCTTTCAGACTATTGTATCGATGCCAATTAGCAGAGAGATACAATGCAGCACCAGTACTTCAGAATAGTGTGTCCGTGAACAATTCATAGAGAGATACAATGCATCACAGGTCCTTCTGACTATTGTGTCCATGCCAATTTGTAGAGAGATACAATATATCACAGGTCCTTCAGACTATTGTGTCCATGCCAATGTGTAGAGAGGTACAATGCCAATTTGTAGAGAGATACAATGCATCATAGGTTCTTCTGACAATTGTGTCCATGCAAATTTGTAGAGAGATACAATGCATCACAGGTTTTTCAGACTATTGTGTCCATGCCAATGTGTAGAGAGATACAATGCATCACTGGTCCTTAAAACTATTAGTTCCATGCCAATTTATAGAGAAATACAATGCATCACAGGTCCTTCAGACTATTGTGTCCATGCCAATTTGTAAAGAGATACAATGCATCACAGCTTCTTCAGACTATTGTGTCCATGTCCATTTGTAGAGAGATAAAATACATCACAGGGTCTTCAGAATATTGTGTCAATGCCAATGTTTAGAGACACACAATGCATAACAGGTCTTTCAAACTATTGTGTCCATGCAAATTTGTAGAGAGATACAATATATCACAGGTTCTTCAGACTATTGTGTCCATGCCAATGTGTAGAGAGATACAATGCAACACTGGTCCTTCAAACTATTGGTTCCATGCCAATTTGTAGAGAAATACAATGCATCACAGGTCCTTCAGTCTATTGTGTCCATGCCAATTTGTAAAGAGATACAATGCATCACAGCTTCTTCAGACTATTGTGTCCATGCCAATTTGTAGCGAGATACAATGCATCACAGGTCCTTCAGACTATTGTGCCCATGCCAATCTGTAGAGAGATACAATGCATCACAGGATCTTCACAATAATGTGTCCATGAACATTATCTAGAGAGATACAATGCTTCATAGGTCCTTCAGACTATTGTGTCCATGCCAATTTGTAGAGAGATACAATACATCACAGGTCCTTCAGAATATTGTGTCAATGCCAATGTTTAGAGAGACACAATGCATAACAGGTCTTTCAAACTATTGTGTCCATGCGAATTTGTAGAGAGATTCAATATATCACAGGTTCTTCAGACTATTGTGTCCATGCCAATGTGTAGAGAGATACAATGCAACACTGGTCCTTCAAACTATTGGTTCCATGCCAATTTGTAGAGAAATACAATGCATCACAGGTCCTTCAGACTATTGTGTCCATGCCAATTTGTAAAGAGATACAATGCATCACAGCTTCTTCAGACTATTGTGTCCATGCCAATTTGTAGCGAGATACAATGCATCACAGGTCCTTCTGACAATGTTGTCCATGCTAATTTGTAGAGAGGTACAATGCATCACAGATCAATCAGACTATTGTGTCCATGCCAATTTGTAGAGAGATACAATGCTTCACATGTCCTCCAGACTATTGTGTCCATGCTAATTTGTAGAGAGATACAATGCATCACAGGTTCTTCAGACTATTGTTTCTATGCCAATGTGTAGAGAGATACAATGCCAACTTGTAAATAGATACAATGCATCACAGGTTCTTCAGAATATTGTGTCCATAAAAATTTGTAGAGAAATACAATGCATCACAGGTTGTTCAGACTATTGTGTCCATGCCAATGTGTAGAGAGATACAATGCAACACTGGTCCTTCAAACTATTGGTTCCATGCCAATTTGTAGAGAAATACAATGCATCACAGGTCCTTCAGACTATTGTGTCCATGCCAATTTGTAAAGAGATACAATGCATCACAGCTTCTTCAGACTATTGTGTCCATGTCCATTTGTTGAGATATACAATGCATCACAGGTCCTTCAGAATATTGTGCCCATGCCAATCTGTAGAGAGATACAATGCATCACAGGATCTTCACAATAATATGTCCATGAACATTATCTAGAGAGATACAATGCTTCATAGGTCCTTCAGAATATTGTGTCCATGCCAATTTGTAGAGAGATACAATATATCACAGGTCCTTCAGAATATTGTGTCCATGCCAATGTTTAGAGAGACACAATGCATAACAGGTCTTTCAAACTATTGTGTCCATGCCAACTTGTAGAGAGATACAATGGATCAAAAGTCATTCAGATGATTGTCTTCATGCCAATTTGTAGAGAGATACAATCCATCACAGGTCCTTCTGTCTATTGTGCCCATGCCAATTTGTAGTAAGATACAATGCATCACAGGTCCTCCAAACTATTGTGTCCATGAACAATTTGTAGAGAGTTACAATACATCACAGGTCCTTCAGGCTATTGTGTCCACACCAATTTGTGGAGAGATACAATGCATCACAGGTCCTTTAGACTAATGAGTCCATGCCAATTTGTAGAGAGATACAATGCATCACAGGTCCTTCAGAATATTGTGTCCATGCCAATATGTAGAGAGATACAATGCATCACAGGACCTTCTGACTATTGTGTCCATGCCAATTTTTAGAGAGATACAATACATCACAGGTCCATCAGACTATTGTGACCATTAACATTATGTAGAGAAATACAATGCATCACACTTCTTTCAGACTATTGTATCGATGCCAATTAGCAGAGAGATACAATGCAGCACCAGTACTTCAGAATAGTGTGTCCGTGAACAATTCATAGAGAGATACAATGCATCACAGGTCCTTCTGACTATTGTGTCCACGCCAATTTGTAGAGAGATACAATATATCACAGGACCTTCAGACTATTGTGTCCATGCCAATGTGTAGAGAGGTATAATGCCAATTTGTATAGAGATACAATGCATCATAGGTTCTTCAGACAATTGTGTCCATGCGAATTTGTAGAGAGATACAATGCATCACAGGTTTTTCAGACTATTGTGTCCATGCCAATGTGTAGAGAGCTACAATGCATCACTGGTCCTTAAAACTATTGGTTCCATGCCAATTTATAGAGAAATACAATGCATCACAGGTCCTTCAGACTATTATGTCCATGCCAATTTGTAAAGAGATACAATGCATCACAGCTTCTTCAGACTATTGTGTCCATGTCCATTTGTAGAGAGATAAAATGCATCACAGGGTCTTCAGACTATTGAGTCCATGAACAGAATGTAGAGACATACAATGTTTCATATGTCCTTCCGTCCATTGTGTCAATGCCAATTTGTAGAGAGATAGAATGCATCACAGGTGATTTAGACTATTGTATCCATGCCAATTGGTAGAAAGATACAATGCATCACAGGTCCTTCAGATTATTGAGTACATGCCCATTTGTAGAGAGATACAATGCATCACAGGTTCATCAGACTATAGTGTCCATGAACAATATCTAGAGAGATACAATGCTTCATAGGTCCTTCAGACTATTCAGTCCATGCCAATTTGTGGAGAGATACAATGCATCACAGGTCCTTCAGACTATTGTATGCATTGCCAATTTGTAGAGAGATACAATGCAGCACACATACTTCTGACTATTGTGTCCATGAACAATTTATGGAGAGATACAATGCATCACAGGTCCTTCAGACGATTGTGTCATGCCAATTTGTAGTGAGATACATTGCATCACAGGTCCTTCAGACTATTGTATCCATTAAAAATTTGTAGAGAGATACAATACATCACTGGTCCTTCAGACTATTGTGTCCATGCCAATTTGTGGAGAGATACAATGCATCACAGGTCCTTCAGACTTATGTGTCCATACCAATATGTAGAGAGATACAATGCATCACAGGTCCTTCAGACTATTGTGTCTATGTCAATTTCGTGAGAGTACAATGCATCACAGGTCCTTCAGACTATTGTGTCCATGCCAATTTGTAGAGACATGCACTGCATCACAGGTCCTTCAGAATATTGTGTCCATGCCAATTTGTAGGGAGATGCAATACTTCACAGTTCCATAAGACTATTGTATCCATGAACAATTTGTAGAGAGATACAATGCTTCACAGATCCTTCAGACTATTGTGTCCATGCCAATATGTAGAGAGAGACAATGCATCACAGGTGCTTCAGACAATTATGTCGATGCCAATTTGTAGAGAGATACAATGCATCACAGGTCCTTCACAATATTGTGTCCGTGAACAATTTGTAGAGAGATACAATGCATAACAGGTCCTTCAGACTATTGTGTCGATGCCAATTTGTAGATAGATACAATGCATCACATGTCCTTCAGTCTATTGTGTCCATGCCAATTTGTAGAGAGATAAAATGCATCACAGGTCCTTCAGACTATTGAGTCCATGCCAATTTGTAGAGAGATACAATGCATCACAGGTCCTTCAGACTATTGTGTCCATGGAAATTTGTAGAGAGATAAAATGCATCACAGGTCCTTCAGACTATTGGGTCTATGCCAATGTGTAGAGAGATACAATGCATCAAAGGTCCTTCAGAATATTGTGTCCATGCCAATTTGTAGAGAGATACAATGCATCACAGGTTCTTCAGACTATTGTTTCCATGCCAATGTGTAGAGAGATACAATGCCAATTTGTTAGAGATACAATGCATCACAGGTTCTTCAGAATATTGTGTCCATGCATATTTGTAGAGAGATACAATGCATCACAGGTTGTTCAGACTATTGCGTCCATGCCAATGTGTTGAGAGATACAATGCAACACTGGTCCTTCAAACTATTGGTTCCATGCCAATTTGTAGAGAAATACAATGCATCACAGGTCCTTCAGACTATTGTGTTCATGCCAATTTGTAAAGAGATACAATGCATCACAGCTTCTTCAGACTATTGTGTCCATGTCCATTTGTTAAGATATACAATGCATCACAGGTCCTTCGGAATATTGTGCCCATGCCAATCTGTAGAGAGATACAATGCTTCACAGGATCTTCACAATAATGTGTCCATGAACATTATCTAGAGAGATACAAAGCTTCATAGGTCCTTCATAATATTGTGTCCATGCCAATTTGTAGAGAGATACAATACATCACAGGTCCGTCGGAATATTGTGTCCATGCCAATGTTTAGAGAGACACAATGCATAACAGGTCTTTCAAACTATTGTGTCCATGCCAACTTGTAGAGAGATACAAAGGATCACAAGTAATTCAGATGAATTTCTTCATGCCAATCTGTAGAAAGATACAATCTATCACAGGTCCTTCTGACTAGTGAGTCCATGCCAATTTGTAGAGTGATACAATGCATCACAGGTCCTTCAGACTATTGTGTCCATGGAAATTTGTAGAGAGATAAAATGCATCACTGGTCCTTCAGACTATTGTGTCTATGCCAATGTGTAGAGAGATACAATGCATCACAGGTCCTTCAGAATATTGTGTCCATGCCAATTTGTAGAGAGATACAAGGCATCACAGTTTCTTCAGACTATTGTTTCCATGCCAATGTGTAGAGAGATACAATGCCAATTTGTAGAGAGATACAATGCATCACAGGTTCTTCATAATATTGTGTCCATGCATATTTGTTGAGAGATACAATGCATCACAGGTTGTTCAGACTATTGTGTCCATGCCAATGTGTAGAGAGATACAAGGCAACACTGGTCCTTCAAAATATTGGTTCCATGCCAATTTGTAGAGAAATACAATGCATCACAGGTCCTTAAGACTATTGTGCCCATGCCAATCTGTAGAGAGATACAATGCATCACAGGATCATCACAATAATGTGTCCATGAACATTATCTAGAGAGATACAATGCTCCATAGGTCCTTCAGACTATTGTGTCCATGCCAATTTGTAGAGAGATACAATACATCACAGGTCCTTCAGAATATTGTGTCAATGCCAATGTTTAGAGACACACAATGCATAACAGGTCTTTCAAACTATTGTGTCCATGCGAATTTGTAGAGAGATACAATATATCACAGGTTCTTCAGACTATTGTGTCCATGCCAATGTGTAGAGAGATACAATGCAACACTGGTCCTTCAAACTATTGGTTCCATGCCAATTTGTAGAGAAATACAATGCATCACAGGTCCTTCAGTCTATTGTGTCCATGCCAATTTGTAAAGTGATACAATGCATCACAGCTTCTTCAGACTATTATGTCCATGCCAATTTGTAGCGAGATACAATGCATCACAGGTCCTTCAGACAATGTTGTCCATGCTAATTTGTAGAGAGGTACAATGCATCACAGATCAATCAGACTATTGTGTGCATGCCAATTTGTAGAGAGATACAATGCTTCACAGGTCCTTCAGACTATTGTGTCCATGCTAATTTGTAGAGAGATACAATGCATCACAGGTCCTTCAGACTATTGTGTCAATGCCAATTTGTAAAGAGATACAATGCATCACAGCTTCTTCGGACTATTGTGTCCATTTCCATTTGTTGAGATATACAATGCATCACAGGTCCTTCAGACTATTGTGCCCATGCCAATCTGTAGAGAGATACAATGCATCACAGGATCTTCACAATAAGGTGTCCATGAACATTATCTAGAGAGATACAATGCTTCATAGGTCCTTCAGACTATTGTGTCCATGCCAATTTTTAGAGAGATACAATACATCACAGGTCCTTCAGAATATTGTGTCAATGCCAATGTTTAGAGAGACACAATGCATAACAGGTCTTTCAAACTATTGTGTCCATGCGAATTTGTAGAGAGATACAATATATCACAGGTTCTTCAGACTATTGTGTCCATGCCAATGTGTAGAGAGATACAATGCAACACTGGTCCTTCAAACTATTGGTTCCATGCCAATTTGTAGAGAAATACAATGCATCACAGGTCCTTCAGACTATTGTGTCCATGCCAATTTGTAAAGAGATACAATGCATCACAGCTTCTTCAGACTATTGTGTCCATGCCAATTTGTAGCGAGATGCAATGCATCACAGGTCCTTCAGACAATGTTGTCCATGCTAATTTGTAGAGAGGTACAATGCATCACAGATCAATCAGACTATTGTGTCCATGCTAATTTGTAGAGAGATACAATGCATCACAGGTTCTTCAGACTATTGTTTCTATGCCAATGTGTAGAGAGATACAATGCCAACTTGTAAATAGATACAATACATCACAGGTTCTTCAGAATATTGTGTCCATACAAATTTGTAGAGAAATACAATGCATCGCAGGTTGTTCAGACTATTGTGTCCATGCCAATGTGTAGGGAGATACAATGCAACACTGCTCCTTCAAACTATTGGTTCCATGCCAATTTGTAGAGAAATACAATGCATCACAGGTCCTTCAGACTATTGTGTCCATGCCAATTTGTAAAGAGATACAATGTATCACAGCTTCTTCAGACTATTGTGTCCATGTCCATTTGTTGAGATATACAATGCATCACAGGTCCTTCAGAATATTGTGCCCATGCCAATCTGTAGAGAGATACAATGCATCACAGGATCTTCACAATAATATGTCCATGAACATTATCTAGAGAGATACAATGCTTCACAAGTCCTTCAGAATATTGTGTCCATGCCAATTTGTAGAGAGATACAATATATCACAGGTCCTTCAGAATATTGTGTCCATGCCAATGTT
This sequence comes from Narcine bancroftii, assembly GCF_036971445.1. Classification (NCBI taxonomy): domain Eukaryota; kingdom Metazoa; phylum Chordata; class Chondrichthyes; order Torpediniformes; family Narcinidae; genus Narcine; species Narcine bancroftii. The sequence continues at coordinate 58,251,403 of NC_091471.1, read as the reverse complement.
TAGAGAGACACAATGCATAACAGGTCTTTCAAACTATTGTGTCCATGCCAACTTGTAGAGAGATACAATGCATCACAAGTCATTCAGATGATTGTCTTCATGCCAATTTGTAGAGAGATACAATCCATCACAGGTCCTTCTGTCTATTGTACCCATGCAAATTTGTAGTAAGATACAATGCATCACAGGTCCTCCAAACTATTGTGTCCATGAACAATTTGTAGAGAGATACAATACATCACAGGTCCTTCAGGCTATTGTGTCCACACCAATTTGTGGAGAGATACAATGCATCACAGGTCCTTTAGACTAATGAGTCCATGCCAATTTGTAGAGAGATACAATGCATCACAGGTCCTTCAGAATATTGTGTCCATGCCAATATGTAGAGAGATACAATGCATCAATGGTTCTTCAGACTATTGTTTCTATGCCAATGTGTAGAGAGATACAATGCCAACTTGTAAATAGATACAATGCATCACAGGTTCTTCAGAATATTGTGTCCATACAAATTTGTAGAGAAATACAATGCATCACAGGTTGTTCAGACTATTGTGTCCATGCCAATGTGTAGAGATACAATGCAACACTGGTCCTTCAAACTATTGGTTCCATGCCAATTTGTAGAGAAATACAATGCATCACAGGTCCTTCAGACTATTGTGTCCATGCCAATTTGTAAAGAGATACAATGCATCACAGCTTCTTCAGACTATTGTGTCCATGTCCATTTGTTGAGATATACAATGCATCACAGGTCCTTCAGAATATTGTGCCCATGCCAATCTGTAGAGAGATACAATGCATCACAGGATCTTCACAATAATATGTCCATGAACATTATCTAGAGAGATACAATGCTTCATAGGTCCTTCAGAATATTGTGTCCATGACAATTTGTAGAGAGACACAATATATCACAGGTCCTTCAGAATATTGTGTCCATGCCAATGTTTAGATAGACACAATGCATAACAGGTCTTTCAAACTATTGTGTCCATGCCAACTTGTAGAGAGATACAATGGATCACAAGTCATTCAGATGATTGTCTTCATGCCAATTTGTAGAGAGATACAATCCATCACAGGTCCTTCTGTCTATTGTGCCCATGCCAATTTGTAGTAAGATACAATGCATCACAGGTCCTCCAAACTATTGTGTCCATGAACAATTTGTAGAGAGATACAATACATCACAGGTCCTTCAGGCTATTGTGTCCACACCAATTTGTGGAGAGATACAATGCATCACAGGTCCTTTAGACTAATGAGTCCATGCCAATTTGTAGAGAGATACAATCCATCACAGGTCCTTCAGAATATTGTGTCCATGCCAATATGTAGAGAGATACAATGCATCACAGGACCTTCTGACTATTGTGTCCATGCCAATTTTTAGAGAGATACAAAACATCACAGTTCCATCAGACTATTGTGACCATTAACATTATGTAGAGAAATACAATGCATCACACATCTTTCAGACTATTGTATCGATGCCAATTAGCAGAGAGATACAATGCAGCACCAGTACTTCAGAATAGTGTGTCCGTGAACAATTCATAGAGAGATACAATGCATCACAGGTCCTTCTGACTATTGTGTCCACGCCAATTTGTAGAGAGATACAATATATCACAGGTCCTTCAGACTATTGTGTCCATGCCAATGTGTAGAGAGGTATAATGCCAATTTGTAGAGAGATACAATGCATCATAGGTTCTTCAGACAATTGTGTCCATGCGAATTTGTAGAGAGATACAATGCATCACAGGTTTTTCAGACTATTGTGTCCATGCCAATTTATAGAGAAATACAATGCATCACAGGTCCTTCAGACTATTGTGTCCATGCCAATTTGTAAAGAGATACAATGCATCACAGCTTCTTCAGACTATTGTGTCCATGTCCATTTGTAGAGAGATAAAATGCATCACAGGGTCTTCAGACTATTGAGTCCATGAACAGAATGTAGAGACATACAATGTTTCATATGTCCTTCCGTCCATTGTGTCAATGCCAATTTGTAGAGAGATAGAATGCATCACAGGTGATTTAGACTATTGTATCCATGCCAATTGGTAGAAAGATACAATGCATCACAGGTCCTTCAGATTATTGAGTACATGCCCATTTGTAGAGAGATACAATGCATCACAGGTTCATCAGACTATAGTGTCCATGAACAATATCTAGAGAGATACAATGCTTCATAGGTCCTTCAGACTATTCAGTCCATGCCAATTTGTGGAAAGATACAATGCATCACAGGTCCTTCAGACTATTGTATGCATGCCAATTTGTAGAGAGATACAATGCAGCACACATACTTCTGACTATTGTGTCCATGAACAATTTATGGAGAGATACAATGCATCACAGGTCCTTCAGACTATTGGGTCCATGCCAATTTGTGGAGAGATACAATGCATCACAGGTCCTTCAGACTTATGTGTCCATACCAATATGTAGAGAGATACAATGCATCACAGGTCCTTCAGACTGTTGTGTTTATGTCAATTTCGTGAGAGTACAATGCATCACAGGTCCTTCAGACTATTGTGTCCATGCCAATTTGTAGAGACATGCACTGCATCACAGGTCCTTCAGAATATTGTGTCCATGCCAATTTGTAGGGAGATACAATACTTCACAGTTCCATAAGACTATTGTATCGATGAACAATTTGTAGAGAGATACAATGCTTCACAGATCCTTCAGACTATTGTGTCCATGCCAATATGTAGAGAGATACAATGCATCACAGGTGCTTCAGACAATTATGTCGATGCCAATTTGTAGAGAGATACAATGCATCACAGGTCCTTCACAATATTGTGTCCGTGAACAATTTGTAGAGAGATACAATGCATAACAGGTCCTTCAGACTATTGTGTCGATGCCAATTTGTAGATAGATACAATGCATCACATGTCCTTCAGTCTATTGTGTCCATGCCAATTTGTAGAGAGATAAAATGCATCACAGGTCCTTCAGACTATTGAGTCCATGCCAATTTGTAGAGAGATACAATGCATCACAGGTCCTTCAGACTATTGTGTCCATGGAAATTTGTAGAGAGATAAAATGCATCACAGGTCCTTCAGACTATTGTGTCTATGCCAATGTGTAGAGAGATACAATGCATCAAAGGTCCTTCAGAATATTGTGCCCATGCCAATCTGTAGAGAGATACAATGCATCACAGGATCATCACAATAATGTGTCCATGAACATTATCTAGAGAGATACAATGCTCCATAGGTCCTTCAGACTATTGTGTCCATGCCAATTTGTAGAGAGATACAATACATCACAGGTCCTTCAGAATATTGTGTCAATGCCAATGTTTAGAGACACACAATGCATAACAGGTCTTTCAAACTATTGTGTCCATGCGAATTTGTAGCGAGATACAATATATCACAGGTTCTTCAGACTATTGTGTCCATGCCAATGTGTAGAGAGATACAATGCAACACTGGTCCTTCAAACTATTGGTTCCATGCCAATTTGTAGAGAAATACAATGCATCACAGGTCCTTCAGTCTATTGTGTCCATGCCAATTTGTAAAGTGATACAATGCATCACAGCTTCTTCAGACTATTATGTCCATGCCAATTTGTAGCGAGATACAATGCATCACAGGTCCTTCAGACAATGTTGTCCATGCTAATTTGTAGAGAGGTACAATGCATCACAGATCAATCAGACTATTATGTGCATGCCAATTTGTAGAGAGATACAATGCTTCACAGGTCCTTCAGACTATTGTGTCCATGCTAATTTGTAGAGAGATACAATGCATCACAGGTCCTTCAGACTATTGTGTCAATGCCCATTTGTAAAGAGATACAATGCATCACAGCTTCTTCGGACTATTGTGTCCATTTCCATTTGTTGAGATATACAATGAATCACAGGTCCTTCAGACTATTGTGCCCATGCCAATCTGTAGAGAGATACAATGCATCACAGGATCTTCACAATAAGGTGTCCATGAACATTATCTAGAGAGATACAATGCTTCATAGGTCCTTCAGACTATTGTGTCCATGCCAATTTTTAGAGAGATACAATACATCACAGGTCCTTCAGAATATTGTGTCAATGCCAATGTTTAGAGAGACACAATGCATAACAGGTCTTTCAAACTATTGTGTCCATGCGAATTTGTAGAGAGATACAATATATCACAGGTTGTTCAGACTATTGTGTCCATGCCAATGTGTAGAGAGATACAATGCAACACTGGTCCTTCAAACTATTGGTTCCATGCCAATTTGTAGAGAAATACAATGCATCACAGGTCCTTCAGACTATTGTGTCCATGCCAATTTGTAAAGAGATACAATGCATCACAGCTTCTTCAGACTATTGTGTCCATGCCAATTTGTAGCGAGATGCAATGCATCACAGGTCCTTCAGACAATGTTGTCCATGCTAATTTGTAGAGAGGTACAATGCATCACAGATCAATCAGACTATTGTGTCCATGCTAATTTGTAGAGAGATACAATGCATCACAGGTTCTTCAGACTATTGTTTCTATGCCAATGTGTAGAGAGATACAATGCCAACTTGTAAATAGATACAATACATCACAGGTTCTTCAGAATATTGTGTCCATACAAATTTGTAGAGAAATACAATGCATCGCAGGTTGTTCAGACTATTGTGTCCATGCCAATGTGTAGGGAGATACAATGCAACACTGCTCCTTCAAACTATTGGTTCCATGCCAATTTGTAGAGAAATACAATGCATCACAGGTCCTTCAGACTATTGTGTCCATGCCAATTTGTAAAGAGATACAATGTATCACAGCTTCTTCAGACTATTGTGTCCATGTCCATTTGTTGAGATATACAATGCATCACAGGTCCTTCAGAATATTGTGCCCATGCCAATCTGTAGAGAGATACAATGCATCACAGGATCTTCACAATAATATGTCCATGAACATTATCTAGAGAGATACAATGCTTCACAAGTCCTTCAGAATATTGTGTCCATGCCAATTTGTAGAGAGATACAATATATCACAGGTCCTTCAGAATATTGTGTCCATGCCAATGTTTAGAGAGACACAATGCATAACAGGTCTTTAAACTATTGTGTCCATGCCAACTTGTAGAGAGATACAATGCATCACAAGTCATTCAGATGATTGTCTTCATGCCAATTTGTAGAGAGATACAATCCATCACAGGTCCTTCTGTCTATTGTACCCATGCAAATTTGTAGTAAGATACAATGCATCACAGGTCCTCCAAACTATTGTGTCCATGAACAATTTGTAGAGAGATACAATACATCACAGGTCCTTCAGGCTATTGTGTCCACACCAATTTGTGGAGAGATACAATGCATCACAGGTCCTTTAGACTAATGAGTCCATGCCAATTTGTAGAGAGATACAATGCATCACAGGTCCTTCAGAATATTGTGTCCATGCCAATATGTAGAGAGATACAATGCATCAATGGTTCTTCAGACTATTGTTTCTATGCCAATGTGTAGAGAGATACAATGCCAACTTGTAAATAGATACAATGCATCACAGGTTCTTCAGAATATTGTGTCCATACAAATTTGTAGAGAAATACAATGCATCACAGGTTGTTCAGACTATTGTGTCCATGCCAATGTGTAGAGATACAATGCAACACTGGTCCTTCAAACTATTGGTTCCATGCCAATTTGTAGAGAAATACAATGCATCACAGGTCCTTCAGACTATTGTGTCCATGCCAATTTGTAAAGAGATACAATGCATCACAGCTTCTTCAGACTATTGTGTCCATGTCCATTTGTTGAGATATACAATGCATCAGAGGTCCTTCAGAATATTGTGCCCATGCCAATCTGTAGAGAGATACAATGCATCACAGGATCTTCACAATAATATGTCCATGAACATTATCTAGAGAGATACAATGCTTCATAGGTCCTTCAGAATATTGTGTCCATGACAATTTGTAGAGAGATACAATATATCACAGGTCCTTCAGAATATTGTGTCCATGCCAATGTTTAGAGAGACACAATGCATAACAGGTCTTTCAAACTATTGTGTCCATGCCAACTTGTAGAGAGATACAATGGATCACAAGTCATTCAGATGATTGTCTTCATGCCAATTTGTAGAGAGATACAATCCATCACAGGTCCTTCTGTTTATTGTGCCCATGCCAATTTGTAGTAAGATACAATGCATCACAGGTCCTCCAAACTATTGTGTCCATGAACAATTTGTAGAGAGATACAATACATCACAGGTCCTTCAGGCTATTGTGTCCACACCAATTTGTGGAGAGATACAATGCATCACAGGTCCTTTAGACTAATGAGTCCATGCCAATTTGTAGAGAGATACAATGCATCACAGGTCCTTCAGAATATTGTGTCCATGCCAATATGTAGAGAGATACAATGCATCACAGGACCTTCTGACTATTGTGTCCATGCCAATTTTTAGAGAGATACAATACATCACAGTTCCATCAGACTATTGTGACCATTAACATTATGTAGAGAAATACAATGCATCACACATCTTTCAGACTATTGTATCGATGCCAATTAGCAGAGAGATACAATGCAGCACCAGTACTTCAGAATAGTGTGTCCGTGAACAATTCATAGAGAGATACAATGCATCACAGGTCCTTCTGACTATTGTGTCCACGCCAATTTGTAGAGAGATACAATATATCACAGGTCCTTCAGACTATTGTGTCCATGCCAATGTGTAGAGAGGTATAATGCCAATTTGTAGAGAGATACAATGCATCATAGGTTCTTCAGACAATTGTGTCCATGCGAATTTGTAGAGAGATACAATGCATCACAGGTTTTTCAGACTATTGTGTCCATGCCAATGTGTAGAGAGATACAATGCATCACTGGTCCTTAAAACTATTGGTTCCATGCCAATTTATAGAGAAATACAATGCATCACAGGTCCTTCAGACTATTGTGTCCATGCCAATTTGTAAAGAGATACAATGCATCACAGCTTCTTCAGACTATTGTGTCCATGTCCATTTGTAGAGAGATAAAATGCATCACAGGGTCTTCAGACTATTGAGTCCATGAACAGAATGTAGAGACATACAATGTTTCATATGTCCTTCCGTCCATTGTGTCAATGCCAATTTGTAGAGAGATAGAATGCATCACAGGTGATTTAGACTATTGTATCCATGCCAATTGGTAGAAAGATACAATGCATCACAGGTCCTTCAGATTATTGAGTACATGCCCATTTGTAGAGAGATACAATGCATCACAGGGTCATCAGACTATAGTGTCCATGAACAATATCTAGAGAGATACAATGCTTCATAGGTCCTTCAGACTATTCAGTCCATGCCAATTTGTGGAAAGATACAATGCATCACAGGTCCTTCAGACTATTGTATGCATGCCAATTTGTAGAGAGATACAATGCAGCACACATACTTCTGACTATTGTGTCCATGAACAATTTATGGAGAGATACAATGCATCACAGGTCCTTCAGACGATTGTGTCATGCCAATTTGTAGTGAGATACATTGCATCACAGGTCCTTCAGACTATTGTATCCATGAAAAATTTGTAGAGAGATACAATACATCACTGGTCCTTCAGACTATTGGGTCCATGCCAATTTGTGGAGAGATACAATGCATCACAGGTCCTTCAGACTTATGTGTCCATACCAATATGTAGAGAGATACAATGCATCACAGGTCCTTCAGACTATTGTGTTTATGTCAATTTCGTGAGAGTACAATGCATCACAGGTCCTTCAGACTATTGTGTCCATGCCAATTTGTAGAGACATGCACTGCATCACAGGTCCTTCAGAATATTGTGTCCATGCCAATTTGTAGGGAGATACAATACTTCACAGTTCCATAAGACTATTGTATCCATGAACAATTTGTAGAGAGATACAATGCTTCACAGATCCTTCAGACTATTGTGTCCATGCCAATATGTAGAGAGATACAATGCATCACAGGTGCTTCAGACAATTATGTCGATGCCAATTTGTAGAGAGATACAATGCATCACAGGTCCTTCACAATATTGTGTCCGTGAACAATTTGTAGAGAGATACAATGCATAACAGGTCCTTCAGACTATTGTGTCGATGCCAATTTGTAGATAGATACAATGCATCACATGTCCTTCAGTCTATTGTGTCCATGCCAATTTGTAGAGAGATAAAATGCATCACAGGTCCTTCAGACTATTGAGTCCATGCCAATTTGTAGAGAGATACAATGCATCACAGGTCCTTCAGACTATTGTGTCCATGGAAATTTGTAGAGAGATTAAATGCATCACAGGTCCTTCAGACTATTGTGTCTATGCCAATGTGTAGAGAGATACAATGCATCAAAGGTCCTTCAGAATATTGTGTCCATGCCAATTTGTAGAGAGATACAATGCATCACAGGTTCTTCAGACTATTGTTTCCATGCCAATGTGTAGAGAGATACAATGCCAATTTGTTAGAGATACAATGCATCACAGGTTCTTCAGAATATTGTGTCCATGCATATTTGTAGAGAGATACAATGCATCACAGGTTGTTCGGACTATTGCGTCCATGCCAATGTGTAGAGAGATACAATGCAACACTGGTCCTTCAAACTATTGGTTCCATGCCAATTTGTAGAGAAATACAATGCATCACAGGTCCTTCAGACTATTGTGTTCATGCCAATTTGTAAAGAGATACAATGCATCACAGCTTCTTCAGACTATTGTGTCCATGTCCATTTGTTAAGATATACAATGCATCACAGGTCCTTCGGACTATTGTGCCCATGCCAATCTGTAGAGAGATACAATGCTTCACAGGATCTTCACAATAATGTGTCCATGAACATTATCTAGAGAGATACAAAGCTTCATAGGTCCTTCATAATATTGTGTCCATGCCAATTTGTAGAGAGATACAATACATCACAGGTCCGTCGGAATATTGTGTCCATGCCAATGTTTAGAGAGACACAATGCATAACAGGTCTTTCAAACTATTGTGTCCATGCCAACTTGTAGAGAGATACAAAGGATCACAAGTAATTCAGATGAATTTCTTCATGCCAATCTGTAGAAAGATACAATCTATCACAGGTCCTTCTGACTAGTGAGTCCATGCCAATTTGTAGAGTGATACATTGCATCACAGGTCCTTCAGACTATTGTGTCCATGGAAATTTGTAGAGAGATAAAATGCATCACTGGTCCTTCAGACTATTGTGTCTATGCCAATGTGTAGAGAGATACAATGCATCACAGGTCCTTCAGAATATTGTGTCCATGCCAATTTGTAGAGAGATACAAGGCATCACAGTTTCTTCAAACTATTGTTTCCATGGCAATGTGTAGAGAGATACAATGCCAATTTGTAGAGAGATACAATGCATCACAGGTTCTTCATAATATTGTGTCCATGCATATTTGTAGAGAGATACAATGCATCACAGGTTGTTCAGACTATTGTGTCCATGCCAATGTGTAGAGAGATACAAGGCAACACTGGTCCTTCAAAATATTGGTTCCATGCCAATTTGTAGAGAAATACAATGCATCACAGGTCCTTCAGACTATTGTGCCCATGCCAATCTGTAGAGAGATACAATGCATCACAGGATCATCACAATAATGTGTCCATGAACATTATCTAGAGAGATACAATGCTCCATAGGTCCTTCAGACTATTGTGTCCATGCCAATTTGTAGAGAGATACAATACATCACAGGTCTTTCAGAATATTGTGTCAATGCCAATGTTTAGAGACACACAATGCATAACAGGTCTTTCAAACTATTGGTTCCATGCCAATTTGTAGAGAAATACAATGCATCACAGGTCCTTCAGTCTATTGTGTCCATGCCAATTTGTAAAGTGATACAATGCATCACAGCTTCTTCAGACTATTGTGTCCATGCCAATTTGTAGCGAGATACAATGCATCACAGGTCCTTCAGACAATGTTGTCCATGCTAATTTGTAGAGAGGTACAATGCATCACAGATCAATCAGACTATTGTGTGCATGCCAATTTGTAGAGAGATACAATGCTTCACAGGTCCTTCAGACTATTGTGTCCATGCTAATTTGTAGAGAGATACAATGCATCACAGGTCCTTCAGAGTATTGTGTCAATGCCAATTTGTAAAGAGATACAATGCATCACAGCTTCTTCGGACTATTGTGTCCATTTCCATTTGTTGAGATATACAATGCATCACAGGTCCTTCAGACTATTGTGCCCATGCCAATCTGTAGAGAGATACAATGCATCACAGGATCTTCACAATAAGGTGTCCATGAACATTATCTAGAGAGATACAATGCTTCATAGGTCCTTCAGACTATTGTGTCCATGCCAATTTGTAGAGAGATACAATACATCACAGGTCCTTCAGAATATTGTGTCAATGCCAATGTTTAGAGAGACACAATGCATAACAGGTCTTTCAAACTATTGTGTCCATGCGAATTTGTAGAGAGATACAATATATCACAGGTTCTTCAGACTATTGTGTCCATGCCAATGTGTAGAGAGATACAATGCAACACTGGTCCTTCAAACTATTGGTTCCATGCCAATTTGTAGAGAAATACAATGCATCACAGGTCCTTCAGACTATTGTATCGATGCCAATTAGCAGAGAGATACAATGCAGCACCAGTACTTCAGAATAGTGTGTCCGTGAACAATTCATAGAGAGATACAATGCATCACAGGTCCTTCTGACTATTGTGTCCATGCCAATGTGTAGAGAGGTATAATGCCAATTTGTAGAGAGATACAATGCATCATAGGTTCTTCAGACAATTGTGTCCATGCGAATTTGTAGAGAGATACAATGCATCACAGGTTTTTCAGACTATTGTGTCCATGCCAATGTGTAGAGAGATACAATGCATCACTGGTCCTTAAAACTATTGGTTCCATGCCAATTTATAGAGAAATACAATGCATCACAGGTCCTTCAGACTATTGTGTCCATGCCAATTTGTAAAGAGATACAATGCATCACAGCTTCTTTAGACTATTGTGTCCATGTCCATTTGTAGAGAGATAAAATGCATCACAGGGTCTTCAGACTATTGAGTCCATGAACAGAATGTAGAGACATACAATGTTTCATATGTCCTTCCGTCCATTGTGTCAATGCCAATTTGTAGAGAGATAGAATGCATCACAGGTGATTTAGACTATTGTATCCATGCCAATTGGTAGAAAGATACAATGCATCACAGGTCCTTCAGATTATTGAGTACATGCCCATTTGTAGAGAGATACAATGCATCACAGGTTCATCAGACTATAGTGTCCATGAACAATATCTAGAGAGATACAATGCTTCATAGGTCCTTCAGACTATTCAGTCCATGCCAATTTGTGGAGAGATACAATGCATCACAGGTCCTTCAGACTATTGTATGCATGCCAATTTGTAGAGAGATACAATGCAGCACACATACTTCTGACTATTGTGTCCATGAACAATTTATGGAGAGATACAATGCATCACAGGTCCTTCAGACGATTGTGTCATGCCAATTTGTAGTGAGATACATTGCATCACAGGTCCTTCAGACTATTGTATCCATGAAAAATTTGTAGAGAGATACAATACATCACTGGTCCTTCAGACTATTGGGTCCATGCCAATTTGTGGAGAGATACAATGCATCACAGGTCCTTCAGACTTATGTGTCCATACCAATATGTAGAGAGATACAATGCATCACAGGTCCTTCAGACTATTGTGTTTATGTCAATTTCGTGAGAGTACAATGCATCACAGGTCCTTCAGACTATTGTGTCCATGCCAATTTGTAGAGACATGCACTGCATCACAGGTCCTTCAGAATATTGTGTCCATGCCAATTTGTAGGGAGATACAATACTTCACAGTTCCATAAGACTATTGTATCCATGAACAATTTGTAGAGAGATACAATGCTTCACAGATCCTTCAGACTATTGTGTCCATGCCAATATGTAGAGAGATACAATGCATCACAGGTGCTTCAGACAATTATGTCGATGCCAATTTGTAGAGAGATACAATGCATCACAGGTCCTTCACAATATTGTGTCCGTGAACAATTTGTAGAGAGATACAATGCATAACAGGTCCTTCAGACTATTGTGTCGATGCCAATTTGTAGATAGATACAATGCATCACATGTCCTTCAGTCTATTGTGTCCATGCCAATTTGTAGAGAGATAAAATGCATCACAGGTCCTTCAGACTATTGAGTCCATGCCAATTTGTAGAGAGATACAATGCATCACAGGTCCTTCAGACTATTGTGTCCATGGAAATTTGTAGAGAGATAAAATGCATCACAGGTCCTTCAGACTATTGTGTCTATGCCAATGTGTAGAGAGATACAATGCATCAAAGGTCCTTCAGAATATTGTGTCCATGCCAATTTGTAGAGAGATACAATGCATCACAGGTTCTTCAGACTATTGTTTCCATGCCAATGTGTAGAGAGATACAATGCCAATTTGTTAGAGATACAATGCATCACAGGTTCTTCAGAATATTGTGTCCATGCATATTTGTAGAGAGATACAATGCATCACAGGTTGTTCAGACTATTGCGTCCATGCCAATGTGTAGAGAGATACAATGCAACACTGGTCCTTCAAACTATTGGTTCCATGCCAATTTGTAGAGAAATACAATGCATCACAGGTCCTTCAGACTATTGTGTTCATGCCAATTTGTAAAGAGATACAATGCATCACAGCTTCTTCAGACTATTGTGTCCATGTCCATTTGTTAAGATATACAATGCATCACAGGTCCTTCGGACTATTGTGCCCATGCCAATCTGTAGAGAGATACAATGCTTCACAGGATCTTCACAATAATGTGTCCATGAACATTATCTAGAGAGATACAAAGCTTCATAGGTCCTTCATAATATTGTGTCCATGCCAATTTGTAGAGAGATACAATACATCACAGGTCCGTCGGAATATTGTGTCCATGCCAATGTTTAGAGAGACACAATGCATAACAGGTCTTTCAAACTATTGTGTCCATGCCAACTTGTAGAGAGATACAAAGGATCACAAGTAATTCAGATGAATTTCTTCATGCCAATCTGTAGAAAGATACAATCTATCACAGGTCCTTCTGACTAGTGAGTCCATGCCAATTTGTAGAGTGATACAATGCATCACAGGTCCTTCAGACTATTGTGTCCATGGAAATTTGAAGAGAGATAAAATGCATCACTGGTCCTTCAGACTATTGTGTCTATGCCAATTTGTAGAGAGATACAATGCATCACAGGTTCTTCATAATATTGTGTCCATGCATATTTGTAGAGAGATACAATGCATCACAGGTTGTTCAGACTATTGTGTCCATGCCAATGTGTAGAGAGATACAAGGCAACACTGGTCCTTCAAAATATTGGTTCCATGCCAATTTGTAGAGAAATACAATGCATCACAGGTCCTTCAGACTATTGTGCCCATGCCAATCTGTAGAGAGATACAATGCATCACAGGATCATCACAATAATGTGTCCATGAACATTATCTAGAGAGATACAATGCTCCATAGGTCCTTCAGACTATTGTGTCCATGCCAATTTGTAGAGAGATACAATACATCACAGGTCTTTCAGAATATTGTGTCAATGCCAATGTTTAGAGACACACAATGCATAACAGGTCTTTCAAACTATTGTGTCCATGCGAATTTGTAGAGAGATACAATATATCACAGGTTCTTCAGACTATTGTGTCCATGCCAATGTGTAGAGAGATACAATGCAACACTGGTCCTTCAAACTATTGGTTCCATGCCAATTTGTAGAGAAATACAATGCATCACAGGTCCTTCAGTCTATTGTGTCCATGCCAATTTGTAAAGTGATACAATGCATCACAGCTTCTTCAGACTATTGTGTCCATGCCAATTTGTAGCGAGATACAATGCATCACAGGTCCTTCAGACAATGTTGTCCATGCTAATTTGTAGAGAGGTACAATGCATCACAGATCAATCAGACTAATGTGTGCATGCCAATTTGTAGAGAGATACAATGCTTCACAGGTCCTTCAGACTATTGTGTCCATGCTAATTTGTAGAGAGATACAATGCATCACAGGTCCTTCACAGTATTGTGTCAATGCCAATTTGAAAAGAGATACAATGCATCACAGCTTCTTCGGACTATTGTGTCCATTTCCATTTGTTGAGATATACAATGCATCACAGGTCCTTCAGACTATTGTGCCCATGCCAATCTGTAGAGAGATACAATGCATCACAGGATCTTCACAATAAGGTGTCCATGAACATTATCTAGAGAGATACAATGCATCACAGGTCCTTCAGACAATGTTGTCCATGCTAATTTGTAGAGAGTTACAATGCATCACAGATCAATCAGACTATTGTGTCCATGCTAATTTGTAGAGAGATACAATGCATCACAGGTTTTTCAGACTATTGTTTCTATGCCAATGTGTAGAGAGATACAATGCCAACTTGTAAATAGATACAATGCATCACAGGTTCTTCAGAATATTGTGCCCATACAAATTTGTAGAGAAATACAATGCATCGCAGGTTGTTCAGACTATTGTGTCCATGCCAATGTGTAGAGAGATACAATGCAACACTGCTCCTTCAAACTATTGGTTCCATGCCAATTTGTAGAGAAATACAATGCATCACAGGTCCTTCAGGCTATTGTGTCCATGCCAATTTGTAAAGAGATACAATGCATCACAGCTTCTTCAGACTATTGTGTCCATGTCCATTTGTTGAGATATACAATGCATCACAGGTCCTTCAGAATATTGTGCCCATGCCAATCTGTAGAGAGATACAATGCATCACAGGATCTTCACAATAATATGTCCATGAACATTATCTAGAGAGATACAATGCTTCATAAGTCCTTCAGAATATTGTGTCCATGCCAATTTGTAGAGAGATACAATATATCACAGGTCCTTCAGAATATTGTGTCCATGCCAATGTTTAGAGAGACACAATGCATAACAGGTCTTTCAAACTATTGTGTCCATGCCAACTTGTAGAGAGATACAATGCATCACAAGTCATTCAGATGATTGTCTTCATGCCAATTTGTAGAGAGATACAATCCATCACAGGTCCTTCTGTCTATTGTGCCCATGCCAATTTGTAGTAAGATACAATGCATCACAGGTCCTCCAAACTATTGTGTCCATGAACAATTTGTAGAGAGATACAATACATCACAGGTCCTTCAGGCTATTGTGTCCACACCAATTTGTGGAGAGATACAATGCATCACAGGTCCTTTAGACTAATGAGTCCATGCCAATTTGTAGAGAGATACAATGCATCACAGGTCCTTCAGAATATTGTGTCCATGCCAATATGTAGAGAGATACAATGCATCACAGGTCCATCAGACTATTGTGTCCATGAACAATTTGTAGAGAAATACAATGCATCACACTTCTTTCAGACTATTGTATCGATGCCAATTAGCAGAGAGATACAATGCAGCACCAGTACTTCAGAATAGTGTGTCCGTGAACAATTCATAGAGAGATACAATGCATCACAGGTCCTTCTGACTATTGTGTCCATGCCAATTTGTAGAGAGATACAATATATCACAGGTCCTTCAGACTATTGTGTCCATGCCAATGTGTAGAGAGTTACAATGCCAATTTGTAGAGAGATACAATGCATCATAGGTTCTTCAGACAATTGTGTCCATGCGAATTTGTAGAGAGATACAATGCATCACAGGTTTTTCAGACTATTGTGTCCATGCCAATGTGTAGAGAGATACAATGCATCACTGGTCCTTAAAACTATTAGTTCCATGCCAATTTATAGAGAAATACAATGCATCACAGGTCCTTCAGACTATTGTGTCCATGCCAATTTGTAAAGAGATACAATGCATCACAGCTTCTTCTGACTATTGTGTCCATGTCCATTTGTAGAGAGATAAAATGCATCACAGGGTCTTCAGACTATTGAGTCCATGAACAGAATGTAGAGACATACAATGTTTCATATGTCCTTCCGTCCATTGTGTCAATGCCAATTTGTAAAGAGATAGAATGCATCACAGGTGATTTAGACTATTGTATCCATGCCAATTGGTAGAAAGATACAATGCATCACAGGTCCTTCAGATTATTGAGTACATGCCCATTTGTAGAGAGATGCAATGCATCACAGGTTCATCAGACTATAGTGTCCATGAACAATATCTAGAGACATACAATGCTTCATAGGTCCTTCAGACTATTCAGTCCATGCCAATTTGTGGAGAGATGCAATGCATCACAGGTCCTTCAGACTATTGTATGCATGCCAATTTGTAGAGAGATAAAATGCAGCACACATACTTCTGACTAATGTGTCCATGAACAATTTATGGAGAGATACAATGCATCACAGGTCCTTCAGACGATTGTGTCATGCCAATTTGTAGTGAGATACATTGCATCACAGGTCCTTCAGACTATTGTATCTATTAAAAATTTGTAGAGAGATACAATACATCACTGGTCCTTCAGAGTATTGTGTCCATGCCAATTTGTGGAGAGATACAATGCATCACAGGTCCTTCAGACTTATGTGTCCATACCAATATGTAGAGAGATATAATGCATCACAGGTCCTTCAGACTATTGTGTTTATGTCAATTTTGTGAGAGTACAATGCATCACAGGTCCTTCAGAGAATTGTGTCAATGCCAATTTGTAGAGACATGCACTGCATCACAGGTCCTTCAGAATATTGTGTCCATGCCAATTTGTAGGGAGATACAATACTTCACAGTTCCATAAGACTATTGTGTCCATGTCCATTTGTTAAGATATACAATGCATCACAGGTCCTTCGGACTATTGTGCCCATGCCAATCTGTAGAGAGATACAATGCATCACAGGATCTTCACAATAATGTGTGCATGAACATTATCTAGAGAGATACATTGCTTCATAGGTCCTTCATAATATTGTGTCCATGCCAATTTGTAGAGAGATACAATACATCACAGGTCCGTCGGAATATTGTGTCCATGCCAATGTTTAGAGAGACACAATGCATAACAGGTCTTTCAAACTATTGTGTCCATGCCAACTTGTAGAGAGATACAAAGGATCACAAGTAATTCAGATGATTGTCTTCATGCCAATCTGTAGAAAGATACAATCTATCACAGGTCCTTCTGACTAGTGAGTCCATGCCAATTTGTAGAGCGATACAATGCATCACAGGTCCTTCAGACTATTGTGTCCATGGAAATTTGTAGAGAGATAAAATGCATCACAGGTCCTTCAGACTATTGTGTCTATGCCAATGTGTAGAGAGATACAATGCATCACAGGTCCTTCAGAATATTGTGTCCATGCCAATTTGTAGAGAGATACAATGCATCACAGGTTCTTCAGACTATTGTTTCCATGCCAATGTGTAGAGAGATACATTGCCAATTTGTAGAGAGATACAATGCATCACAGGTTGTTCAGACTATTGTGTCCATGCCAATGTGTAGAGAGATACAATGCAACACTGGTCCTTCAAAATATTGGTTCCATGCCAATTTGTAGAGAAATACAATGCATCACAGGTCCTTCAGACTTTTGTGTTCATGCCAATTTGTAAAGAGATACATTGCATCACAGCTTCTTCGGACTATTGTGTCCATTTCCATTTGTTGAGATATACAATGCATCACAGGTCCTTCAGACTATTGTGCCCATGCCAATCTGTAGAGAGATACAATGCATCACAGGATCTTCAAAATAATGTGTCCATGAACATTATCTAGAGAGATACAATGCTTCATAGGTCCTTCAGACTATTGTGTCAATGCCAATTTGTAGAGAGATACAATACATCACAGATCCTTCAGAATATTGTGTCCATGCCAATTTGTAGAGAGGTATATTGCATCACAGGTCCTTCAGACTATTGTGTCCATGCCAATTTGTAGAGGTATAGAATGCATCACAGATCCTTCAGACGATTCTATCCATGCCAATTTGTAGAGAGATACAATGCCTCACATGTCCTTCAGATCATGTGTCCATGCAAATTTGTAGAGAGATACAATGCATCACAGGTCCTTCAGACTATTGTGCCCATGGAAATTTGTAGAGAGATACAATGCATCACAGGACCTTCTGACTATTGTGTCCATGGCAATTTTTAGAGAGATACAATACATCACAGGTCCATCAGACTATTGTGTCCATGAACAATATGTAGAGAAATACAATGCATCACACGTCCTTCAGACTATTGTATCGATGCCAATTAGCAGAGAGATACATTGCAGCACAGGTCCTTCAGAATATTTGGTCTGTGAACAATTCATGGAGAGATACAATGCATCACAGGTCCTTCAGACTATTGTGTCCATGCCAATGTGTAGAGAGATACAATGCCAATTTGTAGAGAGATACATTGCATCACAGGTTCTTCAGACTATTGTGTCCATGCGAATTTGTAGAGAGATACAATGCATCACAGGTCCTTCAGACTATTGTGTCCATGCCAATGTGTAGAGAGATACAATGCAACACTGGTCCTTCAGACTATTGTGTCCATGCCAATTTGTAAAGAGATACAATGCATCACACATTCTTCAGACTATTATGTCCATGTCCATTTGTAGAGAGATACAATGTATCACAGGGTCTTCAGACTATTGAGTCCATGAACAGTATGTAGAGACAGACAATGTTTCATAGGTCATTCAGTCTATTGTGTCCATGCCAATTTGTAGACAGATAGAATGCATCACAGGTCCTTTAGACTATTGTATCCATGCCAATAGGTAGAAAGATACAATGCATCACAGGTCCTTCAGATTATTGAGTACATGCCCATTTGTAGAGAGATACAATGCATCACAGGTTCATCAGACAATAGTGTGCATGAACAATATCTAGAGAGATACAATGCCTCATATGTCCTTCAGACTATTCAGTCCATGCCAATTTGTACAGAGTAACAATACATCACAGGTCGTTCAGAATATTGTGTCCATGCCAATTTGTAGAGAGATACAATGCATCACAGGATCTTCACAATAATGTGTCCATGAACATTATCGAGAGATACAATGCTTCATAGGTCCTTCATACTATTGTGTCCATGCCAATTTGTAGAGAGATCCAATGCATCACAGGTCCTTCACAATATTGTGTCCGTGAACAATTTGTAGAGAGATACAATGCATAAAAGTTCCTTCAGACTATTGTGTCGATGCCAATTTGTACATAGATACAATGCATCACAGGTCCTTCAGTCTATTGTGTCCATGCCAATTTGTAGAGAGATAAAATGCATCACAGGTACTTCAGATTATTGTGTCCATTCCAATTTGTAGAGGAATGAAATGCATCTCAGGTCATTCAGAGTATTGTGTCCATGCCAATTCGTAGAGAGATACAATGCATCACAGGTGATTCAGATTATTGTGTCCATACCAACTTGTGCAGAGATACAATGCATCACAGATCCTTCAGACAACTGTGTCAAGGCCAATTTGTAGAGTGATACAATGCATCACAGGTCCTTCAGACTATTGTGTCCATGAACAATTTGTAGAGAGATACAATGCATCACGGACCGTTCAGACTATTGTGTCCATGCCAATTTGTAGAGAGATAAAATGCATCACAGGTCCTTCAGACTATTGTGGCCATGAACAATTTGTAGAGAGATACAATGCATCACGGACCGTTCAGACTTATGTGTCCATACCAATATGTAGAGAGATACAATGCATCACAGGTCCTTCAGACTATTGTGTTTATGTCAATTTCGTGAGAGTACAATGCATCACAGGTCTTTCAGACTATTGTGTCCATGCCAATTTGTAGAGACATGCACTGCATCACAGGTCCTTCAGAATATTGTGTCCATGCCAATTTGTAGGGAGATACAATACTTCACAGTTCCACAAGACTATTGTATCCATGAACAATTTGTAGAGAGATACAATGCTTCACAGATCCTTCAGACTATTGTGTCCATGCCAATATGTAGAGAGATACAATGCATCACAGGTGCTTCAGACAATTATGTCGATGCCAATTTGTAGAGAGATACAATGCATCACAGGTCCTTCACAATATTGTGTCCGTGAACAATTTGTAGAGAGATACAATGCATAACAGGTCCTTCAGACTATTGTGTCGATGCCAATTTGTAGATAGATACAATGCATCACATGTCCTTCAGTCTATTGTGTCCATGCCAATTTGTAGAGAGATAAAATGCATCACAGGTCCTTCAGACTATTGAGTCCATGCCAATTTGTAGAGAGATACAATGCATCACAGGTCCTTCAGACTATTGTGTCCATGGAAATTTGTAGAGAGATAAAATGCATCACAGGTCCTTCAGACTATTGTGTCTATGCCAATGTGTAGAGAGATACAATGCATCAAAGGTCCTTCAGAATATTGTGTCCATGCCAATTTGTAGAGAAATACAATGCATCACAGGTCCTTCAGACTATTGTGTTCATGCCAATTTGTAAAGAGATACAATGCATCACAGCTTCTTCAGACTATTGTGTCCATGTCCATTTGTTAAGATATACAATGCATCACAGGTCCTTCGGACTATTGTGCCCATGCCAATCTGTAGAGAGATACAATGCTTCACAGGATCTTCACAATAATGTGTCCATGAACATTATCAGGAGAGATACAATGCTTCATAGGTCCTTCATAATATTGTGTCCATGCCAATTTGTAGAGAGATACAATACATCACAGGTCCGTCGGAATATTGTGTCCATGCCAATGTTTAGAGAGACACAATGCATAACAGGTCTTTCAAACTATTGTGTCCATGCCAACTTGTAGAGAGATACAAAGGATCACAAGTAATTCAGATGAATTTCTTCATGCCAATCTGTAGAAAGATACAATCTATCACAGGTCCTTCTGACTAGTGAGTCCATGCCAATTTGTAGAGTGATACAATGCATCACATGTCCTTCAGACTATTGTGTCCATGGAAATTTGTAGAGAGATAAAATGCATCACTGGTCCTTCAGACTATTGTGTCTATGCCAATGTGTAGAGAGATACAATGCATCACAGGTCCTTCAGAATATTGTGTCCATGCCAATTTGTAGAGAGATACAAGGCATCACAGTTTCTTCAGACTATTGTTTCCATGCCAATGTGTAGAGAGATACAATGCCAATTTGTAGAGAGATAAAATGCATCACAGGTTCTTCATAATATTGTGTCCATGCATATTTGTAGAGAGATACAATGCATCACAGGTTGTTCAGACTATTGTGTCCATGCCAATGTGTAGAGAGATACAAGGCAACACTGGTCCTTCAAAATATTGGTTCCATGCCAATTTGTAGAGAAATACAATGCATCACAGGTCCTTCAGACTATTGTGCCCATGCCAATCTGTAGAGAGATACAATGCATCACAGGATCATCACAATAATGTGTCCATGAACATTATCTAGAGAGATACAATGCTTCATAGGTCCTTCAGACTATTGTGTCCATGCCAATTTGTAGAGAGATACAATACATCACAGGTCCTTCAGAATATTGTGTCAATGCCAATGTTTAGAGACACACAATGCATAACAGTTCTTTCAAACTATTGTGTCCATGCGAATTTGTAGAGAGATACAATATATCACAGGTTCTTCAGACGATTGTGTCCATGCCAATGTGTAGAGAGATACAATGCAACACTGGTCCTTCAAACTATTGGTTCCATGCCAATTTGTAGAGATATACAATGCATCACAGGTCCTTCAGTCTATTGTGTCCATGCCAATTTGTAAAGTGATACAATGCATCACAGCTTCTTCAGACTATTGTGTCCATGCCAATTTGTAGAGAGATACAATGCATCACAGGTCCTTCAGACAATGTTGTCCATGCTAATTTGTAGAGAGGTACAATGCATCACAGATCAATCAGACTATTGTGTGCATGCCAATTTGTAGAGAGATACAATGCTTCACAGGTCCTTCAGACTATTGTGTCCATGCTAATTTGTAGAGAGATACAATGCATCACAGGTCCTTCAGACTATTGTGTCAATGCAAATTTGTAAAGAGATACAATGCATCACAGCTTCTTCGGACTATTGTGTCCATTTCCATTTGTTGAGATATACAATGCATCACAGGTCCTTCAGACTATTGTGCCCATGCCAATCTGTAGAGAGATACAATGCATCACAGGATCTTCACAATAAGGTGTCCATGAACATTATCTAGAGAGATACAATGCTTCATAGGTCCTTCAGAGTATTGTGTCCATGCCAATTTGTAGAGAGATACAATACATCACAGGTCCTTCAGAATATTGTGTCAATGCCAATGTTTAGAGAGACACAATGCATAACAGGTCTTTTAAACTATTGTGTCCATGCAAATTTCTAGAGAGATACAATATATCACAGGTTCTTCAGACTATTGTGTCCATGCCAATGTGTAGAGAGATACAATGCAACACTGGTCCTTCAAACTATTGGTTCCATGCCAATTTGTAGAGAAATACAATGCATCACAGGTCCTTCAGACTATTGTGTCCATGCCAATTTGTAAAGAGATACAATGCATCACAGCTTCTTCAGACTATTGTGTCCATGCCAATTTGTAGCGAGATGCAATGCATCACAGGTCCTTCAGACAATGTTGTCCATGCTAATTTGTAGAGAGGTACAATGCATCACAGATCAATCAGACTATTGTGTCCATGCTAATTTGTAGAGAGATACAATGCATCACAGGTTCTTCAGACTATTGTTTCTATGCCAATGTGTAGTGAGATACAATGCCAACTTGTAAATAGATACAATGCATCACAGGTTCTTCAGAATATTGTGTCCATACAAATTTGTAGAGAAATACAATGCATCGCAGGTTGTTCAGACTATTGTGTCCATGCCAATGTGTAGAGAGATACAATGCAACACTGCTCCTTCAAATTATTGGTTCCATGCCAATTTGTAGAGAAATACAATGCATCACAGGTCCTTCAGACTATTGTGTCCATGCCAATTTGTAAAGAGATACAATGCATCACAGCTTCTTCAGACTATTGTGTCCATGTCCATTTGTTGAGATATACAATGCATCACAGGTCCTTCAGAATATTGTGCCCATGCCAATCTGTAGAGAGATACAATGCATCACAGGATCATCACAATAATATGTCCATGAACATTATCTAGAGAGATACAATGCTTCATAAGTCCTTCAGAATATTTTGTCCATGCCAATGTTTAGAGAGACACAATGCATAACAGGTCATTCAGATGATTGTCTTCATGCCAATTTGTAGAGAGATACAATCCATCACAGGTCCTTCTGTCTATTGTGCCCATGCCAATTTGTAGTAAGATACAATGCATCACAGGTCCTCCAAACTATTGTGTCCATGAACAATTTGTAGAGAGATACAATACATCACAGGTCCTTCAGGCTATTGTGTCCACACCAATTTGTGGAGAGATACAATGCATCACAGGTCCTTTAGACTAATGAGTCCATGCCAATTTGTAGAGAGATACAATGCATCACAGGTCCTTCAGAATATTTTGTCCATGCCAATATGTAGAGAGATACAATGCATCACAGGTCCATCAGACTATTGTGTCCATGAACAATTTGTAGAGAAACACAATGCATCACACTTCTTTCAGACTATTGTATCGATGCCAATTAGCAGAGAGATACAATGCAGCACCAGTACTTCAGAATAGTGTGTCCGTGAACAATTCATAGAGAGATACAATGCATCACAGGTCCTTCTGACTATTGTGTCCATGCCAATTTGTAGAGAGATACAATATATCACAGGTCCTTCAGACTATTGTGTCCATGCGAATTTGTAGAGTGATACAATGCATCACAGGTTTTTCAGACTATTGTGTCCATGCCAATGTGTAGAGAGATACAATGCATCACTGGTCCTTAAAACTATTAGTTCCATGCCAATTTATAGAGAAATACAATGCATCACAGGTCCTTCAGACTATTGTGTCCATGCCAATTTGTAAAGAGATACAATGCATCACAGCTTCTTCAGACTATTGTGTCCATGTCCATTTGTAGAGAGATAAAATGCATCACAGGGTCTTCAGACTATTGAGTCCATGAACAGAATGTAGAGACATACAATGTTTCATATGTCCTTCCGTCCATTGTGTCAATGCCAATTTGTAGAGAGATAGAATGCATCACAGGTGATTTAGACTATTGTATCCATGCCAATTGGTAGAAAGATACAATGCATCACAGGTCCTTCAGATTATTGAGTACATGCCCATTTGTAGAGAGATGCAATGCATCACAGGTTCATCAGACTATAGTGTCCATGAACAATATCTAGAGAGATACAATGCTTCATAGGTCCTTCAGACTATTCAGTCCATGCCAATTTGTGGAGAGATACAATGCATCACAGGTCCTTCAGACTATTGTATGCATGCCAATTTGTAGAGAGATACAATGCAGCACACATACATCTGACTAATGTATCCATGAACAATTTATGGAGAGATACAATGCATCACAGGTCCTTCAGACGATTGTGTCATGCCAATTTGTAGTGAGATACATTGCATCACAGGTCCTTCAGACTATTGTATCCATTAAAAATTTGTAGAGAGATACAATACATCACTGGTCCTTCAGAGTATTGTGTCCATGCCAATTTGTGGAGAGATACAATGCATCACAGGTCCTTCAGACTTATGTGTCCATACCAATATGTAGAGAGATATAATGCATCACAGGTCCTTCAGACTATTGTGTTTATGTCAATTTCGTGAGAGTACAATGCATCACAGGTCCTTCAGAGAATTTTCTCAATGCCAATTTGTAGAGACATGCACTGCATCACAGGTCCTTCAGAATATTGTGTCCATGGCAATTTGTAGGGAGATACAATACTTCACAGTTCGATAAGACTATTGTGTCCATGTCCATTTGTTAAGATATACAATGCATCACAGGTCCTTCGGACTATTGTGCCCATGCCAATCTGTAGAGAGATACAATGCATCACAGGATCTTCACAATAATGTGTCCATGAACATTATCTAGAGAGATACAATGCTTCATAGGTCCTTCATAATATTGTGTCCATGCCAATTTGTAGAGAGATACAATACATCACAGGTCCGTCGGAATATTGTGTCCATGCCAATGTTTAGAGAGACACAATGCATAACAGGTCTTTCAAACTATTGTGTCCATGCCAACTTGTAGAGAGATACAAAGGATCACAAGTAATTCAGATGATTGTCTTCATGCCAATCTGTAGAAAGATACAATCTATCACAGGTCCTTCTGACTAGTGAGTCCATGCCAATTTGTAGAGCGATACAATGCATCACAGGTCCTTCAGACTATTGTGTCCATGGAAAATTGTAGAGAGATAAAATGCATCACAGGTCCTACAGACTATTGTGTCTATGCCAATGTGTAGAGAGATACAATGCATCACAGGTCCTTCAGAATATTGTGTCCATGCCAATTTGTAGAGAGATACAATGCATCACAGGTTCTTCAGACTATTGTTTCCATGCCAATGTGTAGAGAGATACATTGCCAATTTGTAGAGAGATACAATGCATCACAGGTTGTTCAGACTATTGTGTCCATGCCAATGTGTAGAGAGATACAATGCAACACTGGTCCTTCAAAATATTGGTTCCATGCCAATTTGTAGAGAAATACAATGCATCACAGGTCCTTCAGACTTTTGTGTTCATGCCAATTTGTAAAGAGATACATTGCATCACAGCTTCGTCGGACTATTGTGTCCATTTCCATTTGTTGAGATATACAATGCATCACAGGTCATTCAGACTATTGTGCCCATGCCAATCTGTAGAGAGATACAATGCATCACAGGATCTTCAAAATAATGTGTCCATGAACATTATCTAGAGAGATACAATGCTTCATAGGTCCTTCAGACTATTGAGTCCATGAACAGAATGTAGAGACATACAATGTTTCATATGTCCTTCCGTCCATTGTGTCAATGCCAATTTGTAGAGAGATAGAATGCATCACAGGTGATTTAGACTATTGTATCCATGCCAATTGGTAGAAAGATACAATGCATCACAGGTCCTTCAGATTATTGAGTACATGCCCATTTGTAGAGAGATGCAATGCATCACAGGTTCATCAGACTATAGTGTCCATGAACAATATCTAGAGAGATACAATGCTTCATAGGTCCTTCAGACTATTCAGTCCATGCCAATTTGTAGAGAAATACAATACATCACAGGTCCGTCGGAATATTGTGTCCATGCCAATGTTTAGAGAGACACAATGCATAACAGGTCTTTCAAACTATTGTGTCCATGCCAACTTGTAGAGAGATACAAAGGATCACAAGTAATTCAGATGATTGTCTTCATGCCAATCTGTAGAAAGATACAATCTATCACAGGTCCTTCTGACTAGTGAGTCCATGCCAATTTGTAGAGTGATACAATGCATCACAGGTCCTTCAGACTATTGTGTCCATGGAAATTTGTAGAGAGATAAAATGCATCACTGGTCCTTCAGACTATTGTGTCTATGCCAATGTGTAGAGAGATACAATGCATCACAGGTCCTTCAGAATATTGTGTCCATGCCAATTTGTAGAGAGATACAAGGCATCACAGATTCTTCAGACTATTGTTTCCATGCCAATGTGTAGAGAGATACAATGCCAATTTGTAGAGAGATAAAATGCATCACAGGTTCTTCATAATATTGTGTCCATGCATATTTGTAGAGAGATACAATGCATCACAGGTTGTTCAGACTATTGTGTCCATGCCAATGTGTAGAGAGATACAAGGCAACACTGGTCCTTCAAAATATTGGTTCCATGCCAATTTGTAGAGAAATACAATGCATCACAGGTCCTTCAGACTATTGTGCCCATGCCAATCTGTAGAGAGATACAATGCATCACAGGATCATCACAATAATGTGTCCATGAACATTATCTAGAGAGATACAATGCTTCATAGGTCCTTCAGACTATTGTGTCCATGCCAATTTGTAGAGAGATACAATACATCACAGGTCCTTCAGAATATTGTGTCAATGCCAATGTTTAGAGACATACAATGCATAACAGGTCTTTCAAACTATTGTGTCCATGCGAATTTGTAGAGAGACACAATATATCACAGGTTCTTCAGACTATTGTGTCCATGCCAATGTGTAGAGAGATACAATGCAACACTGGTCCTTCAAACTATTGGTTCCATGCCAATTTGTAGAGAAATACAATGCATCACAGGTCCTTCAGACTTTTGTGTCCATGCCAATTTGTAGAGAGGTATATTCCATCACAGGTCCTTCAGACTATTGTGTCCATGCCAATTTGTAGAGATATACAATGCATCACAGATCCTTCAGACAATGTTGTCCATGCTAATTTGTAGAGAGGTACAATGCATCACAGATCAATCAGACTATTGTGTTAATGCCAATTTGTAAAGAGATACAATGCATCACAGCTTCTTCGGACTATTGTGTCCATTTCCATTTGTTGAGATATACAATGCATCACAGGTCCTTCAAACTATTGTGCCCATGCCAATCTGTAGAGAGATACAATGCATCACAGGATCTTCACAATAAGGTGTCCATGAACATTATCTAGAGAGATACAATGCTTCATAGGTCCTTCAGAGTATTGTGTCCATGCCAATTTGTAGAGAGATACAATACATCACAGGTCCTTCAGAATATTGTGTCAATGCCAATGTTTAGAGAGACACAATGCATAACAGGTCTTTTAAACTATTGTGTCCATGCGAATTTGTAGAGAGATACAATATATCACAGGTTCTTCGGACTATTGTGTCCATGCCAATGTGTAGAGAGATACAATGCAACACTGGTCCTTCAAACTATTGGTTCCATGCCAATTTGTAGAGAAATACAATGCATCACAGGTCCTTCAGACTATTGTGTCCATGCCAATTTGTAAAGAGATACAATGCATCACAGCTTCTTCAGACTATTGTGTCCATGCCAATTTGTAGCGAGATGCAATGCATCACAGGTCCTTCAGACAATGTTGTCCATGCTAATTTGTAGAGAGGTACAATGCATCACAGATCAATCAGACTATTGTGTCCATGCTAATTTGTAGAGAGATACAATGCATCACAGGTTCTTCAGACTATTGTTTCTATGCCAATGTGTAGAGAGATACAATGCCAACTTGTAAATAGATACAATGCATCACAGCTTCTTCAGACTATTGTGTCCATGTCCATTTGTTGAGATATACAATGCATCACAGGTCCTTCAGAATATTGTGCCCATGCCAAACTGTAGAGAGATACAATGCATCACAGGATCTTCACAATAATATGTCCATGAACATTATCTAGAGAGATACAATGCTTCATAAGTCCTTCAGAATATTGTGTCCATGCCAATTTGTAGAGAGATACAATATATCACAGGTCCTTCAGAATATTGTGTCGATGCCAATGTTTAGAGAGACACAATGCATAACAGGTCTTTCAAACTATTGTGTCCATGCCAACTTGTAGAGAGATACAATGCATCACAAGTCATTCAGATGATTGTCTTCATGCCAATTTGTAGAGAGATACAATCCATCACAGGTCCTTCTGTCTATTGTGCCCATGCCAATTTGTAGTAAGATACAATGCATCACAGGTCCTCCAAACTATTGTGTCCATGAAAAATTTGTAGAGAGATACAATACATCACAGGTCCTTCAGGCTATTGTGTCCACACCAATTTGTGGAGAGATACAATGCATCACAGGTCCTTTAGACTAATGAGTCCATGCCAATTTGTAGAGAGATACAATGCATCACAGGTCCTTGAGAATATTGTGTCCATGCCAATATGTAGAGAGATACAATGCATCACAGGTCCATCAGACTATTGTGTCCATGAACAATTTGTAGAGAAATACAATGCATCACACTTCTTTCAGACTATTGTATCGATGCCAATTAGCAGAGAGATACAATGCAGCACCAGTACTTCAGAATAGTGTGTCCGTGAACAATTCATAGAGAGATACAATGCATCACAGGTCCTTCTGACTATTGTGTCCATGCCAATTTGTAGAGAGATACAATATATCACAGGTCCTTCAGACTATTGTGTCCATGCCAATGTGTAGAGAGGTACAATGCCAATTTGTTGAGAGATACAATGCATCATAGATTCTTCAGACAATTGTGTCCATGCAAATTTGTAGAGTGATACAATGCATCACAGGTTTTTCAGACTATTGTGTCCATGCCAATGTGTAGAGAGATACAATGCATCACTCGTCCTTAAAACTATTAGTTCCATGCCAATTTATAGAGAAATACAATGCATCACAGGTCCTTCAGACTATTGTGTCCATGCCAATTTGTAAAGAGATACAATGCATCACAGCTTCTTCTGACTATTGTGTCCATGTCCATTTGTAGAGAGACAAAATGCATCACAGGGTCTTCAGACTATTGAGTCCATGAACAGAATGTAGAGACATACAATGTTTCATATGTCCTTCCGTCCATTGTGTCAATGCCAATTTGTAGAGAGATAGAATGCATCACAGGTGATTTAGACTATTGTATCCATGCCAATAGGTAGAAAGATACAATGCATCACAGGTCCTTCAGATTATTGAGTACATGCCCATTTGTAGAGAGATGCAATGCATCACAGGTTCATCAGACTATAGTGTCCATGAACAATATCTAGAGAGATACAATGCTTCATAGGTCCTTCAGACTATTCAGTCCATGCCAATTTGTGGAGAGATACAATGCATCACAGGTCCTTCAGACTATTGTATGCATGCCAATTTGTAGAGAGATACAATGCAGCACACATACTTCTGACTAATGTGTCCATGAACAATTTATGGAGAGATACAATGCATCACAGGTCCTTCAGACGATTGTGTCATGCCAATTTGTAGTGAGATACATTGCATCACAGGTCCTTCAGACTATTGTATCCATTAAAAATTTGTAGAGAGATACAATACATCACTGGTCCTTCAGAGTATTGTGTCCATGCCAATTTGTGGAGAGATACAATGCATCACAGGTCCTTCAGACTTATGTGTCCATACCAATATGTAGAGAGATATAATGCATCACAGGTCCTTCAGACTATTGTGTTTATGTCAATTTCGTGAGAGTACAATGCATCACAGGTCCTTCAGAGAATTGTGTCAATGCCAATTTGTAGAGACATGCACTGCATCACAGGTCCTTCAGAATATTGTGTCCATGGCAATTTGTTGAGAGATACAATACATCACAGGTCCGTCGGAATATTGTGTCCATGCCAATGTTTAGAGAGACACAATGCATAACAGGTCTTTCAAACTATTGTGTCCATGCCAACTTGTAGAGAGATACAAAGGATCACAAGTAATTCAGATGATTGTCTTCATGCCAATCTGTAGAAAGATACAATCTATCACAGGTCCTTCTGACTAGTGAGTCCATGCCAATTTGTAGAGTGATACAATGCATCACAGGTCCTTCAGACTATTGTGTCCATGGAAATTTGTAGAGAGATAAAATGCATCACAGGTCCTTCAGACTATTGTGTCTATGCCAATGTGTAGAGAGATACAATGCATCACAGGTCCTTCAGAATATTGTGTCCATGCCAATTTGTAGAGAGATACAATGCATCACAGGTTCTTCAGACTATTGTTTCCATGCCAATGTGTAGAGAGATACATTGCCAATTTGTAGAGAGATACAATGCATCACAGGTTGTTCAGACTATTGTGTCCATGCCAATGTGTAGAGAGATACAATGCAACACTGGTCCTTCAAAATATTGGTTCCATGCCAATTTGTAGAGAAATACAATGCATCACAGGTCCTTCAGACTTTTGTGTTCATGCCAATTTGTAAAGAGATACATTGCATCACAGCTTCTTCGGACTATTGTGTCCATTTCCATTTGTTGAGATATACAATGCATCACAGGTCATTCAGACTATTGTGCCCATGCCAATCTGTAGAGAGATACAATGCATCACAGGATCTTCAAAATAATGTGTCCATGAACATTATCTAGAGAGATACAATGCTTCATAGGTCCTTCAGACTATTGTGTCAATGCCAATTTGTAGAGAGATACAATACATCACAGATCCTTCAGAATATTGTGTCCATGCCAATTTGTAGAGAGGTATATTGCATCACAGGTCCTTCAGACTATTGTGTCCATGCCAATTTGTAGAGATATACAATGCATCACAGATCCTTCAGACGATTGTATCCATGCCAATTTGTAGAGAGATACAATGCATCACATGTCCTTCAGATCATGTGTCCATGCAAATTTTTAGAGAGATACAATGCATCACAGGTCCTTCAGAATATTGTGTCCATGGAAATTTGTAGAGAGATACAATGCATCACAGGACCTTCTGACTATTGTGTCCATGGCAATTTTTAGAGAGATACAATACATCACAGGTCCATCAGACTATTGTGTCCATGAACAATATGTAGAGAAATACAATGCATCACACGTCCTTCAGACTATTGTATCGATGCCAATTAGCAGAGAGATACATTGCAGCACAGGTCCATCAGAATATTGGGTCTGTGAACAATTCATGGAGAGATACAATGCATCACAGGTCCTTCAGACTATTGTGTCCATGCCAATGTGTAGAGAGATACAATGACAATTTGTAGAGAGATACATTGCATCACAGGTTCTTCAGACTATTGTGTCCATGCGAATTTGTAGAGAGATACAATGCATCACAGGTCCTTCAGACTATTGTGTCCATGCCAATGTGTAGAGAGATACAATGCAACACTGGTCCTTCAGACTATTGTGTCCATGCCAATTTGTAAAGAGATACAATGCATCACAGCTTCTTCAGACTATTGTGTCCATGTCCATTTGTAGAGAGATACAATGTATCACAGGGTCTTCAGACTATTGAGTCCATGAACAGTATGTAGAGACAGACAATGTTTCATAGGTCATTCAGTCTATTGTGTCCATGCCAATTTGTAGAGAGATAGAATGCATCACAGGTCCTTTAGACTATTGTATCCATGCCAATAGGTAGAAAGATACAATGCATCACAGGTCCTTCAGATTATTGAGTACATGCCCATTTGTAGAGAGATACAATGCATCACAGGTTCATCAGACAATAGTGTGCATGAACAATATCTAGAGAGATACAATGCTTCATAGGTCCTTCAGACTATTCAGTCCATGCCAATTTGTACAGAGTAACAATACATCACAGGTCGTTCAGAATATTGTGTCCATGCCAATTTGTAGAGAGATACAATGCATCACAGGATCTTCACAATAATGTGTCCATGAACATTATCTAGAGATACAATGCTTCATAGGTCCTTCATACTATTGTGTCCATGCCAATTTGTAGAGAGATCCAATGCATCACAGGACCTTCACAATATTGTGTCCGTGAACAATTTGTAGAGAGATACAATGCATAAAAGTTCCTTCAGACTATTGTGTCGATGCCAATTTGTACATAGATACAATGCATCACAGGTCCTTCAGTCTATTGTGTCCATGCCAATTTGTAGAGAGATAAAATGCATCACAGGTACTTCAGATTATTGTGTCCATTCCAATTTGTAGAGGAATGAAATGCATCTCAGGTCATTCAGAGTATTGTGTCCATGCCAATTCGTAGAGAGATACAATGCATCACAGGTGATTCAGATTATTGTGTCCATACCAACTTGTGCAGAGATACAATGCATCACAGATCCTTCAGACAACTGTGTCAAGGCCAATTTGTAGAGTGATACAATGCATCACAGGTCCTTCAGACTATTGTGTCCATGAACAATTTGTAGAGAGATACAATGCATCACGGACCGTTCAGACTATTGTGTCCATGCCAATTTGTAGAGAGATAAAATGCATCACAGGTCCTTCAGACTATTGTGTCCATGAACAATTTGTAGAGAGATACAATGCATCACGGACCGTTCAGACTTATGTGTCCATACCAATATGTAGAGAGATACAATGCATCACAGGTCCTTCAGACTATTGTGTTTATGTCAATTTCGTGAGAGTATAATGCATCACAGGTCCTTCAGACTATTGTGTCCATGCCAATTTGTAGAGACATGCACTGCATCACAGGTCCTTCAGAATATTGTGTCCATGCCAATTTGTAGGGAGATACAATACTTCACAGTTCCATAAGACTATTGTATCCATGAACAATTTGTAGAGAGATACAATGCTTCACAGATCCTTCAGACTATTGTGTCCATGCCAATATGTAGAGAGATACAATGCATCACAGGTGCTTCAGACAATTATGTCGATGCCAATTTGTAGAGAGATACAATGCATAACAGGTCCTTCACAATATTGTGTCCGTGAACAATTTGTAGAGAGATACAATGCATAACAGGTCCTTCAGACTATTGTGTCGATGCCAATTTGTAGATAGATACAATGCATCACATGTCCTTCAGTCTATTGTGTCCATGCTAATTTGTAGAGAGATAAAATGCATCACAGGTCCTTCAGACTATTGAGTCCATGCCAATTTGTAGAGAGATACAATGCATCACAGGTTCTTCAGACTATTGTGTCCATGGAAATTTGTAGAGAGATAAAATGCATCACAGGTTCTTCAGACTATTGTGTCTATGCCAATGTGTAGAGGGATACAATGCATCAAAGGTCCTTCAGAATATTGTGTCCATGCCAATTTGTAGAGAGATACAATGCATCACAGGTTCTTCAGACTATTGTGTCCATGCCAATTTGTAGAGAGATACAATATATCACAGGTCCTTCAGACTATTGTGTCCATGCCAATGTGTAGAGAGGTACAATGCCAATTTGTAGAGAGATACAATGCATCATAGGTTCATCAGACAATTGTGTCCATGCGAATTTGTAGAGTGATACAATGCATCACAGGTTTTTCAGACTATTGTGTCCATGCCAATGTGTAGAGAGATACAATGCATCACTGGTCCTTAAAACTATTAGTTCCATGCCAATTTATAGAGAAATACAATGCATCACAGGTCCTTCAGACTATTGTGTCCATGCCAATTTGTAAAGAGATACAATGCATCACAGCTTCTTCTGACTATTGTGTCCATGTCCATTTGTAGAGAGATAAAATGCATCACAGGGTCTTCAGACTATTGAGTCCATGAACAGAATGTAGAGACATACAATGTTTCATATGTCCTTCCGTCCATTGTGTCAATGCCAATTTGTAGAGAGATAGAATGCATCACAGGTGATTTAGACTATTGTATCCATGCCAATAGGTAGAAAGATACAATGCATCACAGGTCCTTCAGATTATTGAGTACATGCCCATTTGTAGAGAGATGCAATGCATCACAGGTTCATCAGACTATAGTGTCCATGAACAATATCTAGAGAGATACAATGCTTCATAGGTCCTTCAGACTATTCAGTCCATGCCAATTTGTGGAGAAATACAATGCATCACAGGTCCTTCAGACTATTGTATGCATGCCAATTTGTAGAGAGATACAATGCAGCACACATACTTCTGACTAATGTGTCCATGAACAATTTATGGAGAGATACAATGCATCACAGGTCCTTCAGACGATTGTGTCATGCCAATTTGTAGTGAGATACATTGCATCACAGGTCCTTCAGACTATTGTATCCATTAAAAATTTGTAGAGAGATACAATACATCACTGGTCCTTCAGAGTATTGTGTCCATGCCAATTTGTGGAGAGATACAATGCATCACAGGTCCTTCAGACTTATGTGTCCATACCAATATGTAGAGAGATATAATGCATCACAGGTCCTTCAGACTATTGTGTTTATGTCAATTTCGTGAGAGTACAATGCATCACAGGTCCTTCAGAGAATTGTGTCAATGCCAATTTGTAGAGACATGCACTGCATCACAGGTCCTTCAGAATATTGTGTCCATGGCAATTTGTTGAGAGATACAATACATCACAGGTCCGTCGGAATATTGTGTCCATGCCAATGTTTAGAGAGACACAATGCATAACAGGTCTTTCAAACTATTGTGTCCATGCCAACTTGTAGAGAGATACAAAGGATCACAAGTAATTCAGATGATTGTCTTCATGCCAATCTGTAGAAAGATACAATCTATCACAGGTCCTTCTGACTAGTGAGTCCATGCCAATTTGTAGAGCCATACAATGCATCACAGGTCCTTCAGACTATTGTGTCCATGGAAATTTGTAGAGAGATAAAATGCATCACAGGTCCTTCAGACTATTGTGTCTATGCCAATGTGTAGAGAGATACAATGCATCACAGGTCCTTCATAATATTGTGTCCATGCCAATTTGTAGAGAGATACAATGCATCACAGGTTCTTCAGACTATTGTTTCCATGCCAATGTGTAGAGAGATACATTGCCAATTTGTAGAGAGATACAATGCATCACAGGTTGTTCAGACTATTGTGTCCATGCCAATAGGTAGAAAGATACAATGCATCACAGGTCCTTCAGATTATTGAGTACATGCCCATTTGTAGAGAGATGCAATGCATCACAGGTTCATCAGACTATAGTGTCCATGAACAATATCTAGAGAGATACAATGCTTCATAGGTCCTTCAGACTATTCAGTCCATGCCAATTTTTGAAGAGATACAATGCATCACAGGTCCTTCAGACTATTGTATGCATGCCAATTTGTAGAGAGATACAATGCAGCAAACATACTTCTGACTAATGTGTCCATGAACAATTTATGGAGAGATACAATGCATCACAGGTCCTTCAGACGATTGTGTCATGCCAATTTGTAGTGAGATACATTGCATCACAGGTCCTTCAGACTATTGTATCCATTAAAAATTTGTAGAGAGATACAATACATCACTGGTCCTTCAGAGTATTGTGTCCATGCCAATTTGTGGAGAGATACAATGCATCACAGGTCCTTCAGACTTATGTGTCCATACCAATATGTAGAGAGATATAATGCATCACAGGTCCTTCAGACTATTGTGTTTATGTCAATTTCGTGAGAGTACAATGCATCACAGGTCCTTCAGAGAATTGTGTCAATGCCAATTTGTAGAGACATGCACTGCATCACAGGTCCTTCAGAATATTGTGTCCATGGCAATTTGTTGAGAGATACAATACATCACAGGTCCGTCGGAATATTGTGTCCATGCCAATGTTTAGAGAGACACAATGCATAACAGGTCTTTCAAACTATTGTGTCCATGCCAACTTGAGGAGAGATACAAAGGATCACAAGTAATTCAGATGATTGTCTTCATGCCAATCTGTAGAGAGATAAAATGCATCACAGGTCCTTCAGACTATTGTGTCTATGCCAATGTGTAGAGAGATACAATGCATCACAGGTCCTTCAGAATATTGTGTCCATGCCAATTTGTAGAGAGATACAATGCATCACAGGTTCTTCAGACTATTGTTTCCATGCCAATGTGTAGAGAGATACATTGCCAATTTGTAGAGAGATACAATGCATCACAGGTTGTTCAGACTATTGTGTCCATGCCAATGTGTAGAGAGATACAATGCAACACTGGTCCTTCAAAATATTGGTTCCATGCCAATTTGTAGAGAAATACAATGCATCACAGGTCCTTCAGACTTTTGTGTTCATGCCAATTTGTAAAGAGATACATTGCATCACAGCTTCTTCGGACTATTGTGTCCATTTCCATTTGTTGAGATATACAATGCATCACAGGTCATTCAGACTATTGTGCCCATGCCAATCTGTAGAGAGATACAATGCATCACAGGATCTTCAAAATAATGTGTCCATGAACATTATCTAGAGAGATACAATGCTTCATAGGTCCTTCAGACTATTGTGTCAATGCCAATTTGTAGAGAGATACAATACATCACAGATCCTTCAGAATATTGTGTCCATGCCAATTTGTAGAGAGGTATATTGCATCACAGGTCCTTCAGACTATTGTGTCCATGCCAATTTGTAGAGATATACAATGCATCACAGATCGTTCAGACGATTGTATCCATGCCAATTTGTAGAGAGATACAATGCATCACATGTCCTTCAGATCATGTGTCCATGCAAATTTGTAGAGAGATACAATGCATCACAGGTCCTTCAGACTATTGTGTCCATGGAAATTTGTAGAGAGATACAATGCATCACAGGACCTTCTGACTATTGTGTCCATGGCAATTTTTAGAGAGATACAATACATCACAGGTCCATCAGACTATTGTGTCCATGAACAATATGTAGAGAAATACAATGCATCACACGTCCTTCAGACTATTGTATCGATGCCAATTTGCAGAGAGATACATTGCAGCACAGGTCCTTCAGAATATTGGGTCTGTGAACAATTCATGGAGAGATACAATGCATCACAGGTCCTTCAGACTATTGTGTCCATGCCAATGTGTAGAGAGATACAATGACAATTTGTAGAGAGATACATTGCATCACAGGTTCTTCAGACTATTGTGTCCATGCGAATTTGTAGAGAGATACAATGCATCACAGGTCCTTCAGACTATTGTGTCCATGCCAATGTGTAGAGAGATACAATGCAACACTGGTCCTTCAGACTATTGTGTCCATGCCAATTTGTAAAGAGATACAATGCATCACAGCTTCTTCAGACTATTGTGTCCATGTCCATTTGTAGAGAGATACAATGTATCACAGGGTCTTCAGACTATTGAGTCCATGAACAGTATGTAGAGACAGACAATGTTTCATAGGTCATTCAGTCTATTGTGTCCATGCCAATTTGTAGAGAGATAGAATGCATCACAGGTCCTTTAGACTATTGTATCCATGCCAATAGGTAGAAAGATACAATGCATCACAGGTCCTTCAGATTATTGAGTAGATGCCCATTTGTAGAGAGATACAATGCATCACAGGTTCATCAGACAATAGTGTGCATGAACAATATCTAGAGAGATACAATGCTTCATAGGTCCTTCAGACTATTCAGTCCATGCCAATTTGTACAGACTAACAATACATCACAGGTCGTTCAGAATATTGTGTCCATGCCAATTTGTAGAGAGATACAATGCATCACAGGATCTTCACAATAATGTGTCCATGAACATTATCTAGAGATACAATGCTTCATACGTCCTTCATACTATTGTGTCCATGCCAATTTGTAGAGAGATCCAATGCATCACAGGTCCTTCACAATATTGTGTCCGTGAACAATTTGTAGAGAGATACAATGCATAAAAGTTCCTTCAGACTATTGTGTCGATGCCAATTTGTACATAGATACAATGCATCACAGGTCCTTCAGTCTATTGTGTCCATGCCAATTTGTAGAGAGATAAAATGCATCACAGGTACTTCAGATTATTGTGTCCATTCCAATTTGTAGAGGAATGAAATGCATCTCAGGTCATTCAGAGTATTGTGTCTATGCCAATTCGTAGAGTGATACAATGCATCACAGGTGATTCAGATTATTGTGTCCAAACCAACTTGTGCAGAGATACAATGCATCACAGATCCTTCAGACAACTGTGTCAAGGCCAATTTGTAGAGTGATACAATGCATCACAGGTCCTTCAGACTATTGTGTCCATGAACAATTTGTAGAGAGATACAATTCATCACGGACCGTTCAGACTATTGTGTCCATGCCAATTTGTAGAGAGATAAAATGCATCACAGGTCCTTCAGACTATTGTGTCCATGAACAATTTGTAGAGAGATACAATGCATCACGGACCGTTCAGACTTATGTGTCCATACCAATATGTAGAGAGATACAATGCATCACAGGTCCTTCAGACTATTGTGTTTATGTCAATTTCGTGAGAGTACAATGCATCACAGGTCCTTCAGACTATTGTGTCCATGCCAATTTGTAGAGACATGCACTGCATCACAGGTCCTTCAGAATATTGTGTCCATGCCAATTTGTAGAGAGATACAATGCTTCACAGATCCTTCAGACTATTGTGTCCATGCCAATATGTAGAGAGATACAATGCATCACAGGTGCTTCAGACAATTATGTCGATGCCAATTTGTAGAGAGATACAATGCATAACAGGTCCTTCACAATATTGTGTCCGTGAACAATTTGTAGAGAGATACAATGCATAACAGATCCTTCAGACTATTGTGTCGATGCCAATTTGTAGATAGATACAAAGCATCACATGTCCTTCAGTCTATTGTGTCCATGCCAATTTGTAGAGAGATAAAATGCATCACAGGTCCTTCAGACTATTGAGTCCATGCCAATTTGTAGAGAGATACAATGCATCACAGGTCCTTCAGACTATTGTGTCCATGGAAATTTGTAGAGAGACAAAATGCATCACAGGTCCTTCAGACTATTGTGTCTATGCCAATGTGTAGAGAGATACAATGCATCAAAGGTCCATCAGAATATTGTGTCCATGCCAATTTGTAGAGAGATACAATGCATCACAAGTTCTTCAGACTATTGTTTCCATGCCAATGTGTAGAGAGATACAATGCCAATTTGTTAGAGATACAATGCATCACAGGTTCTTCAGAATAATGTGTCCATGCATATTTGTAGAGAGATACAATGCATCACAGGTTGTTCAGACTATTGCGTCCATGCCAATGTGTAGAGAGATACAATGCTACACTGGTTCTTCAAACTATTGGTTCCATGCCAATTTGTAGAGAAATACAATGCATCACAGGTCCTTCAGACTATTGTGGTCATGCCAATTTGTAAAGAGATACAATGCATCACAGCTTCTTCAGACTATTGTGTCCATGTCCATTTGTTAAGATATAAAATGCATCACAGGTCCTTCGGACTACTGTGCCCATGCCAATCTGTAGAGAGATACAATGCTTCACAGGATCTTCACAATAATGTGTCCATGAACATTATCTAGAGAGATACAATGCTTCATAGGTCCTTCATAATATTGTGTCCATGCCAATTTGTAGAGAGATACAATACATCACAGGTCCGTCGGAATATTGTGTCCATGCCAATGTTTAGAGAGACACAATGCATAACAGGTCTTTCAAACTATTGTGTCCATGCCAACTTGTAGAGAGATACAAAGGATCACAAGTAATTCAGATGAATTTCTTAATGCCAATCTGTAGAAAGATACAATCTATCACAGGTCCTTCTGACTAGTGAGTCCATGCCAATTTGTAGAGTGATACAATGCATCACAGGTCCTTCAGACTATTGTGTCCATGGAAATTTGTAGAGAGATAAAATGCATCACTGGTCCTTCAGACTATTGTGTCTATGCCAATGTGTAGAGAGATACAATGCATCACAGGTCCTTCAGAATATTGTGTCCATGCCAATTTGTAGAGAGATACAAGGCATCACAGTTTCTTCAGACTATTGTTTCCATGCCAATGTGTAGAGAGATACAATGCCAATTTGTAGAGAGATAAAATGCATCACAGGTTCTTCATAATATTGTGTCCATGCATATTTGTAGAGAGATACAATGCATCACAGGTTGTTCAGACTATTGTGTCCATGCCAATGTGTAGAGAGATACAAGGCAACACTGGTCCTTCAAAATATTGGTTCCATGCCAATTTGTAGAGAAATACAATGCATCACAGGTCCTTCAGACTATTGTGTCCATGCCAATTTGTAGAGAGATACAATATATCACAGGTCCTTCAGACTATTGTGTCCATGCCAATGTGTAGAGAGGTACAATGCCAATTTGTAGAGAGATACAATGCATCATAGGTTCTTCAGACAATTGTGTCCATGCGAATTTGTAGAGTGATACAATGCATCACAGGTTTTTCAGACTATTGTGTCCATGCCAATGTGTAGAGAGATACAATGCATCACTGGTCCTTAAAACTATTAGTTCCATGCCAATTTA
Source organism: Narcine bancroftii (assembly GCF_036971445.1). Lineage (NCBI taxonomy): Eukaryota > Metazoa > Chordata > Chondrichthyes > Torpediniformes > Narcinidae > Narcine > Narcine bancroftii. The sequence continues at coordinate 58,210,423 of NC_091471.1, read as the reverse complement.
TAGAGAAATACAATGCATCACAGGTCCTTCAGACTATTGTGTCCATGCCAATTTGTAAAGAGATACAATGCATCACAGCTTCTTCTGACTATTGTGTCCATGTCCATTTGTAGAGAGATAAAATGCATCACAGGGTCTTCAGACTATTGAGTCCATGAACAGAATGTAGAGACATACAATGTTTCATATGTCCTTCCGTCCATTGTGTCAATGCCAATTTGTAGAGAGATAGAATGCATCACAGGTGATTTAGACTATTGTATCCATGCCAATAGGTAGAAAGATACAATGCATCACAGGTCCTTCAGATTATTGAGTACATGCCCATTTGTAGAGAGATGCAATGCATCACAGGTTCATCAGACTATAGTGTCCATGAACAATATCTAGAGAGATACAATGCTTCATAGGTCCTTCAGACTATTCAGTCCATGCCAATTTGTGGAGAGATACAATGCATCACAGGTCCTTCAGACTATTGTATGCATGCCAATTTGTAGAGAGATACAATGCAGCACACATACTTCTGACTAATGTGTCCATGAACAATTTATGGAGAGATACAATGCATCACAGGTCCTTCAGACGATTGTGTCATGCCAATTTGTAGTGAGATACATTGCATCACAGGTCCTTCAGACTATTGTATCCATTAAAAATTTGTAGAGAGGTACAATACATCACTGGTCCTTCAGAGTATTGTGTCCATGCCAATTTGTGGAGAGATACAATGCATCACAGGTCCTTCAGACTTATGTGTCCATACCAATATGTAGAGAGATAAATGCATCACAGGTCCTTCAGACTATTGTGTTTATGTCAATTTCGTGAGAGTACAATGCATCACAGGTCCTTCAGAGAATTGTGTCAATGCCAATTTGTAGAGACATGCACTGCATCACAGGTCCTTCAGAATATTGTGTCCATGGCAATTTGTTGAGAGATACAATACATCACAGGTCCGTCGGAATATTGTGTCCATGCCAATGTTTAGAGAGACACAATGCATAACAGGTCTTTCAAACTATTGTGTCCATGCCAACTTGTAGAGAGATACAAAGGATCACAAGTAATTCAGATGATTGTCTTCATGCCAATCTGTAGAAAGATACAATCTATCACAGGTCCTTCTGACTAGTGAGTCCATGCCAATTTGTAGAGCGATACAATGCATCACAGGTCCTTCAGACTATTGTGTCCATGGAAATTTGTAGAGAGATAAAATGCATCACAGGTCCTTCAGACTATTGTGTCTATGCCAATGTGTAGAGAGATACAATGCATCACAGGTCCTTCAGAATATTGTGTCCATGCCAATTTGTAGAGAGATACAATGCATCACAGGTTCTTCAGACTATTGTTTCCATGCCAATGTGTAGAGAGATACATTGCCAATTTGTAGAGAGATACAATGCATCACAGGTTGTGCAGACTATTGTGTCCATGCCAATGTGTAGAGAGATACAATGCAACACTGGTCCTTCAAAATATTGGTTCCATGCCAATTTGTAGAGAAATACAATGCATCACAGGTCCTTCAGACTTTTGTGTTCATGCCAATTTGTAAAGAGATACATTGCATCACAGCTTCTTCGGACTATTGTGTCCATTTCCATTTGTTGAGATATACAATGCATCACAGGTCATTCAGACTATTGTGCCCATGCCAATCTGTAGAGAGATACAATGCATCACAGGATCTTCAAAATAATGTGTCCATGAACATTATCTAGAGAGATACAATGCTTCATAGGTCCTTCAGACTATTGTGTCAATGCCAATTTGTAGAGAGATACAATACATCACAGATCCTTCAGAATATTGTGTCCATGCCAATTTGTAGAGAGGTATATTGCATCACAGGTCCTTCAGACTATTGTGTCCATGCCAATTTGTAGAGATATACAATGCATCACAGATCGTTCAGACGATTGTATCCATGCCAATTTGTAGAGAGATACAATGCATCACATGTCCTTCAGATCATGTGTCCATGCAAATTTGTAGAGAGATACAATGCATCACAGGTCCTTCAGACTATTGTGTCCATGGAAATTTGTAGAGAGATACAATGCATCACAGGACCTTCTGACTATTGTGTCCATGGCAATTTTTAGAGAGATACAATACATCACAGGTCCATCAGACTATTGTGTCCATGAACAATATGTAGAGAAATACAATGCATCACACGTCCTTCAGACTATTGTATCGATGCCAATTTGCAGAGAGATACATTGCAGCACAGGTCCTTCAGAATATTGGGTCTGTGAACAATTCATGGAGAGATACAATGCATCACAGGTCCTTCAGACTATTGTGTCCATGCCAATGTGTAGAGAGATACAATGACAATTTGTAGAGAGATACATTGCATCACAGGTTCTTCAGACTATTGTGTCCATGCGAATTTGTAGAGAGATACAATGCATCACAGGTCCTTCAGACTATTGTGTCCATGCCAATGTGTAGAGAGATACAATGCAACACTGGTCCTTCAGACTATTGTGTCCATGCCAATTTGTAAAGAGATACAATGCATCACAGCTTCTTCAGACTATTGTGTCCATGTCCATTTGTAGAGAGATACAATGTATCACAGGGTCTTCAGACTATTGAGTCCATGAACAGTATGTAGAGACAGACAATGTTTCATAGGTCATTCAGTCTATTGTGTCCATGCCAATTTGTAGAGAGATAGAATGCATCACAGGTCCTTTAGACTATTGTATCCATGCCAATAGGTAGAAAGATACAATGCATCACAGGTCCTTCAGATTATTGAGTAGATGCCCATTTGTAGAGAGATACAATGCATCACAGGTTCATCAGACAATAGTGTGCATGAACAATATCTAGAGAGATACAATGCTTCATAGGTCCTTCAGACTATTCAGTCCATGCCAATTTGTACAGACTAACAATACATCACAGGTCGTTCAGAATATTGTGTCCATGCCAATTTGTAGAGAGATACAATGCATCACAGGATCTTCACAATAATGTGTCCATGAACATTATCTAGAGATACAATGCTTCATAGGTCCTTCATACTATTGTGTCCATGCCAATTTGTAGAGAGATCCAATGCATCACAGGTCCTTCACAATATTGTGTCCGTGAACAATTTGTAGAGAGATACAATGCATAAAAGTTCCTTCAGACTATTGTGTCGATGCCAATTTGTACATAGATACAATGCATCACAGGTCCTTCAGTCTATTGTGTCCATGCCAATTTGTAGAGAGATAAAATGCATCACAGGTACTTCAGATTATTGTGTCCATTCCAATTTGTAGAGGAATGAAATGCATCTCAGGTCATTCAGAGTATTGTGTCTATGCCAATTCGTAGAGAGATACAATGCATCACAGGTGATTCAGATTATTGTGTCCAAACCAACTTGTGCAGAGATACAATGCATCACAGATCCTTCAGACAACTGTGTCAAGGCCAATTTGTAGAGTGATACAATGCATCACAGGTCCTTCAGACTATTGTGTCCATGAACAATTTGTAGAGAGATACAATGCATCACGGACCGTTCAGACTATTGTGTCCATGCCAATTTGTAGAGAGATAAAATGCATCACAGGTCCTTCAGACTATTGTGTCCATGAACAATTTGTAGAGAGATACAATGCATCACGGACCGTTCAGACTTATGTGTCCATACCAATATGTAGAGAGATACAATGCATCACAGGTCCTTCAGACTATTGTGTTTATGTCAATTTCGTGAGAGTACAATGCATCACAGGTCCTTCAGACTATTGTGTCCATGCCAATTTGTAGAGACATGCACTGCATCACAGGTCCTTCAGAATATTGTGTCCATGCCAATTTGTAGAGAGATACAATGCTTCACAGATCCTTCAGACTATTGTGTCCATGCCAATATGTAGAGAGATACAATGCATCACAGGTGCTTCAGACAATTATGTCGATGCCAATTTGTAGAGAGATACAATGCATAACAGGTCCTTCACAATATTGTGTCCGTGAACAATTTGTAGAGAGATACAATGCATAACAGATCCTTCAGACTATTGTGTCGATGCCAATTTGTAGATAGATACAAAGCATCACATGTCCTTCAGTCTATTGTGTCCATGCCAATTTGTAGAGAGATAAAATGCATCACAGGTCCTTCAGACTATTGAGTCCATGCCAATTTGTAGAGAGATACAATGCATCACAGGTCCTTCAGACTATTGTGTCCATGGAAATTTGTAGAGAGACAAAATGCATCACAGGTCCTTCAGACTATTGTGTCTATGCCAATGTGTAGAGAGATACAATGCATCAAAGGTCCATCAGAATATTGTGTCCATGCCAATTTGTAGAGAGATACAATGCATCACAGGTTCTTCAGACTATTGTTTCCATGCCAATGTGTAGAGAGATACAATGCCAATTTGTTAGAGATACAATGCATCACAGGTTCTTCAGAATAATGTGTCCATGCATATTTGTAGAGAGATACAATGCATCACAGGTTGTTCAGACTATTGCGTCCATGCCAATGTGTAGAGAGATACAATGCTACACTGGTTCTTCAAACTATTGGTTCCATGCCAATTTGTAGAGAAATACAATGCATCACAGGTCCTTCAGACTATTGTGTTCATGCCAATTTGTAAAGAGATACAATGCATCACAGCTTCTTCAGACTATTGTGTCCATGTCCATTTGTTAAGATATACAATGCATCACAGGTCCTTCGGACTATTGTGCCCATGCCAATCTGTAGAGAGATACAATGCTTCACAGGATCTTCACAATAATGTGTCCATGAACATTATCTAGAGAGATACAATGCTTCATAGGTCCTTCATAATATTGTGTCCATGCCAATTTGTAGAGAGATACAATACATCACAGGTCCGTCGGAATATTGTGTCCATGCCAATGTTTAGAGAGACACAATGCATAACAGGTCTTTCAAACTATTGTGTCCATGCCAACTTGTAGAGAGATACAAAGGATCACAAGTAATTCAGATGAATTTCTTCATGCCAATCTGTAGAAAGATACAATCTATCACAGGTCCTTCTGACTAGTGAGTCCATGCCAATTTGTAGAGTGATACAATGCATCACAGGTCCTTCAGACTATTGTGTCCATGGAAATTTGTAGAGAGATAAAATGCATCACTGGTCCTTCAGACTATTGTGTCTATGCCAATGTGTAGAGAGATACAATGCATCACAGGTCCTTCAGAATATTGTGTCCATGCCAATTTGTAGAGAGATACAAGGCATCACAGTTTCTTCAGACTATTGTTTCCATGCCAATGTGTAGAGAGATACAATGCCAATTTGTAGAGAGATAAAATGCATCACAGGTTCTTCATAATATTGTGTCCATGCATATTTGTAGAGAGATACAATGCATCACAGGTTGTTCAGACTATTGTGTCCATGCCAATGTGTAGAGAGATACAAGGCAACACTGGTCCTTCAAAATATTGGTTCCATGCCAATTTGTAGAGAAATACAATGCATCACAGGTCCTTCAGACTATTGTGCCCATGCCAATCTGTAGAGAGATACAATGCATCACAGGATCATCACAATAATGTGTCCATGAACATTATCTAGAGAGATACAATGCTTCATAGGTCCTTCAGACTATTGTGTCCATGCCAATTTGTAGAGAGATACAATACATCACAGGTCCTTCAGAATATTGTGTCAATGCCAATGTTTAGAGACACACAATGCATAACAGGTCTTTCAAACTATTGTGTCCATGCGAATTTGTAGAGAGATACAATATATCACAGGTTCTTCAGACTATTGTGTCCATGCCAATGTGTAGAGAGATACAATGCAACACTGGTCCTTCAAACTATTGGTTCAATGCCAATTTGTAGAGAAATACAATGCATCACAGGTCCTTCAGTCTATTGTGTCCATGCCAATTTGTAAAGTGATACAATGCATCACAGCTTCTTCAGACTATTGTGTCCATGCCAATTTGTAGAGAGATACAATGCATCACAGGTCCTTCAGACAATGTTGTCCATGCTAATTTGTAGAGAGGTACAATGCATCACAGATCAATCAGACTATAGTGTGCATGCCAATTTGTAGAGAGATACAATGCTTCACAGGTCCTTCAGACTATTGTGTCCATGCTAATTTGTAGAGAGATACAATGCATCACAGGTCCTTCAGACTATTGTGTCAATGCCAATTTGTAAAGAGATACAATGCATCACAGCTTCTTCGGACTATTGTGTCCATTTCCATTTGTTGAGATATACAATGCATCACAGGTCCTTCAGACTATTGTGCCAATGCCAATCTGTAGAGAGATACAATGCATCACAGGATCTTCACAATAAGGTGTCCATGAACATTATCTAGAGAGATACAATGCTTCATAGGTCCTTCAGAGTATTGTGTCCATGCCAATTTGTAGAGAGATACAATACATCACAGGTCCTTCAGAATATTGTGTCAATGCAAATGTTTAGAGAGACACAATGCATAACAGGTCTTTCAAACTATTGTGTCCATGCGAATTTGTAGAGAGATACAATATATCGCAGGTTCTTCAGACTATTGTGTCCATGCCAATGTGTAGAGAGATACAATGCAACACTGGTCCTTCAAACTATTGGTTCCATGCCAATTTGTAGAGATATACAATGCATCACAGGTCCTTCAGACTATTGTGTCCATGCCAATTTGTAAAGAGATACAATGCATCACAGCTTCTTCAGACTGTTGTGTCCATGCCAATTTGTAGCGAGATGCAATGCATCACAGGTTCTTCAGACAATGTTGTCCATGCTAATTTGTAGAGAGGTACAATGCATCACAGATCAATCAGACTATTGTGTCCATGCTAATTTGTAGAGAGATACAATGCATCACAGGTTCTTCAGACTATTGTTTCTATGCCAATGTGTAGAGAGATACAATGCCAACTTGTAAATAGATACAATGCATCACAGGTTCTTCAGAATATTGTGTCCATACAAATTTGTAGAGAAATACAATGCATCGCAGGTTGTTCAGACTATTGTGTCCATGCCAATGTGTAGAGAGATACAATGCAACACTGCTCCTTCAAATTATTGGTTCCATGCCAATTTGTAGAGAAATACAATGCATCACAGGTCCTTCAGACTATTGTGTCCATGCCAATTTGTAAAGAGATACAATGCATCACAGCTTCTTCAGACTATTGTGTCCATGTCCATTTGTTGAGATATACAATGCATCACAGGTCCTTCAGAATATTGTGCCCATGCCAATCTGTAGAGAGATACAATGCATCACAGGATCTTCACAATAATATGTCCATGAACATTATCTAGAGAGATACAATGCTTCATAAGTCCTTCAGAATATTGTGTCCATGCCAATTTGTAGAGAGATACAATATATCACAGGTCCTTCAGAATATTGTGTCCATGCCAATGTTTAGAGAGACACAATGCATAACAGGTCTTTCAAACTATTGTGTCCATGCCAACTTGTAGAGAGATACAATGCATCACAAGTCATTCAGATGATTGTCTTCATGCCAATTTGTAGAGAGATACAATCCATCACAGGTCCTTCTGTCTATTGTGCCCATGCCAATTTGTAGTAAGATACAATGCATCACAGGTCCTCCAAACTATTGTGTCCATGAACAATTTGTAGAGAGATACAATACATCACAGGTCCTTCAGGCTATTGTGTCCACACCAATTTGTGGAGAGATACAATGCATCACAGGTCCTTTAGACTAATGAGTCCATGCCAATTTGTAGAGAGATACAATGCATCACAGGTCCTTCAGAATATTGTGTCCATGCCAATATGTAGAGAGATACAATGCATCACAGGTCCATCAGACTATTGTGTCCATGAACAATTTGTAGAGAAATACAATGCATCACACTTCTTTCAGACTATTGTATCGATGCCAATTAGCAGAGAGATACAATGCAGCACCAGTACTTCAGAATAGTGTGTCCGTGAACAATTCATAGAGAGATACAATGCATCACAGGTCCTTCTGACTATTGTGTCCATGCCAATTTGTAGAGAGATACAATATATCACAGGTCCTTCAGACTATTGTGTCCATGCCAATGTGTAGAGAGGTACAATGCCAATTTGTAGAGAGATACAATGCATCACTGGTCCTTAAAACTATTAGTTCCATGCCAATTTATAGAGAAATACAATGCATCACAGGTCCTTCAGACTATTGTGTCCATGCCAATTTGTAAAGAGATACAATGCATCACAGCTTCTTCTGACTATTGTGTCCATGTCCATTTGTAGAGAGATAAAATGCTTCACAGGGTCTTCAGACTATTGAGTCCATGAACAGAATGTAGAGACATACAATGTTTCATATGTCCTTCCGTCCATTGTGTCAATGCCAATTTGTAGAGAGATAGAATGCATCACAGGTGATTTAGACTATTGTATCCATGCCAATTGGTAGAAAGATACAATGCATCACAGGTCCTTCAGATTATTGAGTACATGCCCATTTGTAGAGAGATGCAATGCATCACAGGTTCATCAGACTATAGTGTCCATGAACAATATCTAGAGAGATACAATGCTTCATAGGTCCTTCAGACTATTCAGTCCATGTAATTTGTGGAGAGATACAATGCATCACAGGTCCTTCAGACTATTGTATGCATGCCAATTTGTAGAGAGATACAATGCAGCACACATACCTCTGACTAATATGTCCATGAACAATTTATGGAGAGATACAATGCATCACAGGTCCTTCAGACGTTTGTGTCATGCCAATTTGTAGTGAGATACATTGCATCACAGGTCCTTCAGACTATTGTATCCATTAAAAATTTGTAGAGAGATACAATACATCACTGGTCCTTCAGAGTATTGTGTCCATGCCAATTTGTGGAGAGATACAATGCATCACAGGTCCTTCAGACTTATGTGTCCATACCAATATGTAGAGAGATATAATGCATCACAGGTCCTTCAGACTATTGTGTTTATGTCAATTTCGTGAGAGTACAATGCATCACAGGTCCTTCAGAGAATTGTGTCAATGCCAATTTGTAGAGACATGCACTGCATCACAGGTCCTTCAGAATATTGTGTCCATGCCAATTTGTAGGGAGATACAATACTTCACAGTTCCATAAGACTATTGTGTCCATGTCCATTTGTTAAGATATACAATTCATCACAGGTACTTCAGACTATTGTGCCCATGCCAATCTGTAGAGAGATACAATGCATCACAGGATCTTCACAATAATGTGTCCATGAACATTATCTAGAGAGATACAATGCTTCATAGGTCCTTCATAATATTGTGTCCATGCCAATTTGTAGAGAGATACAATACATCACAGGTCCGTCGGAATATTGTGTCCATGCCAATGTTTAGAGAGACACAATGCATAACAGGTCTTTCAAACTATTGTGTCCATGCCAACTTGTAGAGAGATACAAAGGATCACAAGTAATTCAGATGATTGTCTTCATGCCAATCTGTAGAAAGATACAATCTATCACAGTTCCTTCTGACTAGTGAGTCCATGCCAATTTGTACAGCGATACAATGCATCACAGGTCCTTCAGACTATTGTGTCCATGGAAATTTGTAGAGAGATAAAATGCATCACAGGTCCTTCAGACTATTGTGTCTATGCCAATGTGTAGAGAGATACAATGCATCACAGGTCCTTCAGAATATTGTGTCCATGCCAATTTGTAGAGAGATACAATGCATCACAGGTTCTTCAGACTATTGTTTCCATGCCAATGTGTAGAGAGATACATTGCCAATTTGTAGAGAGATACATTGCATCACAGGTTGTTCAGACTATTGTGTCCATGCGAATTTGTAAAGAGATACAATGCATCACAGCTTCTTCAGACTATTGTGTCCATGTCCATTTGTAGAGAGATACAATGTATCACAGGGTCTTCAGACTATTGAGTCCATGAACAGTATGTAGAGACAGACAATATTTCATATGTCATTCAGTCTATTGTGTCCATGCCAATTTGTAGAGAGATAGAATGCATCACAGGTCCTTTAGACTATTGTATCCATGCCAATAGGTAGAAAGATACAATGCATCACAGGTCCTTCAGATTATTGAGTACATGCCCATTTGTAGAGAGATACAATGCATCACAGGTTCATCAGACAATAGTGTGCATGAACAATATCTAGAGAGATACAATGCTTCATAGGTCCTTCAGACTATTCAGTCCATGCCAATTTGTACAGAGTAACAATACATCACAGGTCGTTCAGAATGTTGTGTCCATGCCAATTTGTAGAGAGATACAATGCATCACAGGATCTTCACAATAATGTATCCATGAACATTATCTCGAGATACAATGCTTCATAGGTCCTTCATACTATTGTGTCCATGCCAATTTGTAGAGAGATCCAATGCATCACAGGTCGTTCACAATATTGTGTCCGTGAACAATTTGTAGAGAGATACAATGCATAAAAGTTCCTTCAGACTATTGTGTCGATGCCAATTTGTACGTAGATACAATGCATCACAGGTCCTTCAGTCTATTGTGTCCATGCCAATTTGTAGAGAGATAAAATGCATCACAGGTCCTTCAGACTATTGTGTCCATGAACAATTTGTAGAGAGATACAATGCATCACGGACCGTTCAGACTTATGTGTCCATACCAATATGTAGAGAGATACAATGCATCACAGGTCCTTCAGACTATTGTGTTTATGTCAATTTCGTGAGAGTACAATGCATCACAGGTCCTTCAGACTATTGTGTCCATGCCAATTTGTAGAGACATGCACTGCATCACAGGTCCTTCAGAATATTGTGTCCATGCCAATTTGTAGGGAGATACAATACTTCACAGTTCCATAAGACTATTGTATCCATGAACAATTTGTAGAGAGATACAATGCTTCACAGATCCTTCAGACTATTGTGTCCATGCCAATATGTAGAGAGATACAATGCATAACAGGTCCTTCAGACTATTGTGTCGATGCCAATTAGTAGATAGACACAATGCATCACATGTCCTTCAGTCTATTGTGTCCATGCCAATTTGTAGAGAGATAAAATGCATCACAGGTCCTTCAGACTATTGAGTCCATGCCAATTTGTAGAGAGATACAATGCATAACAGGTCCTTCAACTATTGTGTCCATGGAAATTTGTAGAGAGATAAAATGCATCACAGGTCCTTCAGACTATTGTGTCTATGCCAATGTGTAGAGAGATACAATGCATCAAAGGTCCTTCAGAATATTGTGTCCATGCCAATTTGTAGAGAGATACAATGCATCACAGGTTCTTCAGACTATTGTTTCCATGCCAATGTGTAGAGAGATACAATGCCAATTTGTTAGAGATACAATGCATCACAGGTTCTTCAGAATAATGTGTCCATGCATATTTGTAGAGAGATACAATGCATCACAGGTTGTTCAGACTATTGTGTCCATGCCAATGTGTAGAGAGATACAATGCAACACTGGTTCTTCAAACTATTGGTTCCATGCCAATTTGTAGAGAAATACAATGCATCACTGGTCCTTCAGACTATTGTGTTCATGCCAATTTGTAAAGAGATACAATGCATCACAGCTTCTTCAGACTATTGTTTCCATGCCAATTTGTAGAGAGATAGAATGCATCACAGGTCCTTTAGACTATTGTATCCATGCCAATAGGTAGAAAGATACAATGCATCACAGGTCCTTCAGATTATTGAGTACATGCCCATTTGTAGAGAGATACAATGCATCACAGGTTCATCAGACAATAGTGTGCATGAACAATATCTAGAGAGATACAATGCTTCATAGGTCCTTCAGACTATTCAGTCCATGCCAATTTGTACAGAGTAACAATACATCACAGGTCGTTCAGAATGTTGTGTCCATGCCAATTTGTAGAGAGATACAATGCATCACAGGATCTTCACAATAATGTATCCATGAACATTATCTCGAGATACAATGCTTCATAGGTCCTTCATACTATTGTGTCCATGCCAATTTGTAGAGAGATCCAATGCATCACAGGTCGTTCACAATATTGTGTCCGTGAACAATTTGTAGAGAGATACAATGCATAAAAGTTCCTTCAGACTATTGTGTCGATGCCAATTTGTACGTAGATACAATGCATCACAGGTCCTTCAGTCTATTGTGTCCATGCCAATTTGTAGAGAGATAAAATGCATCACAGGTCCTTCAGACTATTGTGTCCATGAACAATTTGTAGAGAGATACAATGCATCACGGACCGTTCAGACTTATGTGTCCATACCAATATGTAGAGAGATACAATGCATCACAGGTCCTTCAGACTATTGTGTTTATGTCAATTTCGTGAGAGTACAATGCATCACAGGTCCTTCAGACTATTGTGTCCATGCCAATTTGTAGAGACATGCACTGCATCACAGGTCCTTCAGAATATTGTGTCCATGCCAATTTGTAGGGAGATACAATACTTCACAGTTCCATAAGACTATTGTATCCATGAACAATTTGTAGAGAGATACAATGCTTCACAGATCCTTCAGACTATTGTGTCCATGCCAATATGTAGAGAGATACAATGCATAACAGGTCCTTCAGACTATTGTGTCGATGCCAATTAGTAGATAGACACAATGCATCACATGTCCTTCAGTCTATTGTGTCCATGCCAATTTGTAGAGAGATAAAATGCATCACAGGTCCTTCAGACTATTGAGTCCATGCCAATTTGTAGAGAGATACAATGCATAACAGGTCCTTCAACTATTGTGTCCATGGAAATTTGTAGAGAGATAAAATGCATCACAGGTCCTTCAGACTATTGTGTCTATGCCAATGTGTAGAGAGATACAATGCATCAAAGGTCCTTCAGAATATTGTGTCCATGCCAATTTGTAGAGAGATACAATGCATCACAGGTTCTTCAGACTATTGTTTCCATGCCAATGTGTAGAGAGATACAATGCCAATTTGTTAGAGATACAATGCATCACAGGTTCTTCAGAATAATGTGTCCATGCATATTTGTAGAGAGATACAATGCATCACAGGTTGTTCAGACTATTGTGTCCATGCCAATGTGTAGAGAGATACAATGCAACACTGGTTCTTCAAACTATTGGTTCCATGCCAATTTGTAGAGAAATACAATGCATCACTGGTCCTTCAGACTATTGTGTTCATGCCAATTTGTAAAGAGATACAATGCATCACAGCTTCTTCAGACTATTGTGTCCATGTCCATTTGTTAAGATATACAATGCATCACTGGTCCTTCGGACTATTGTGCCCATGCCAATCTGTAGAGAGATACAATGCTTCACAGGATCTTCACAATAATGTGTCCATGAACATTATCTAGAGAGATACAATGCTTCATAGGTCCTTCATAATATTGTGTCCATGCCAATTTGTAGAGAGATACAATACATCACAGGTCCGTCGGAATATTGTGTCCATGCCAATGTTTAGAGAGACACAATGCATAACAGGTCTTTCAAACTATTGTGTCCATGCCAACTTGTAGAGAGATACAAAGGATCACAAGTAATTCAGATGAATTTCTTCATGCCAATCTGTAGAAAGATACAATCTATCACAGGTCCTTCTGACTAGTGAGTCCATGCCAATTTGTAGAGTGATACAATGCATCACTGGTCCTTCAGACTATTGTGTCTATGCCAATGTGTAGAGAGATACAATGCATCACTGGTCTTTCAGAATATTGTGTCCATGCCAATTTGTAGAGAGATACAAGGCATCACAGTTTCTTCAGACTATTGTTTCCATGCCAATGTGTAGAGAGATACAATGCCAATTTGTAGAGAGATAAAATGCATCACAGGTTCTTCATAATATTGTGTCCATGCATATTTTTAGAGAGATACAATGCATCACAGGTTGTTCAGACTATTGTGTCCATGCCAATGTGTAGAGAGATACAAGGCAACACTGGTCCTTCAAAATATTGGTTCCATGCCAATTTGTAGAGAAATACAATGCATCACAGGTCCTTCAGACTATTGTGCCCATGCCAATCTGTAGAGAGATACAATGCATCACAGGATCATCACAATAATGTGTCCATCAACATTATCTAGAGAGATACAATGCTTCATAGGTCCTTCAGACTATTGTGTCCATGCCAATTTGTAGAGAGATACAATACATCACAGGTCCTTCAGAATATTGTGTCAATGCCAATGTTTAGAGAGACACAATGCATAACAGGTCTTTCAAACTATTGTGTCCATGCGAATTTGTAGAGAGATACAATATATCACAGGTTCTTCAGACTATTGTGTCCATGCCAATGTGTAGAGAGATACAATGCAACACTGGTCCTTCAAACTATTGGTTCCATGCCAATTTGTAGAGAAATACAATGCATCACAGGTCCTTCAGTCTATTGTGTCCATGCCAATTTGTAAAGTGATACAATGCATCACAGCTTCTTCAGACTATTGTGTCCATGCCAATTTGTAGAGAGATACAATGCATCACAGGTCCTTCAGACAATGTTGTCCATGCTAATTTGTAGAGAGGAACAATGCATCACAGATCAATCAGACTATTGTGTGCATGCCAATTTGTAGAGAGATACAATGCTTCACAGGTCCTTCAGACTATTGTGTCCATGCTAATTTGTAGAGAGATACAATGCATCACAGGTCCTTCAGACTATTGTGTCAATGCCAATTTGTAAAGAGATACAATGCATCACAGCTTCTTCGGACTATTGTGTCCATTTCCATTTGTTGAGATATACAATGCATCACAGGTCCTTCAGACTATTGTGCCCATGCCAATCTGTAGAGAGATACAATGCATCACAGGATCTTCACAATAACGTGTCCATGAACATTATCTAGAGAGATACAATGCTTCATAGGTCCTTCAGAGTATTGTGTCCATGCCAATTTGTAGAGAGATACAATACATCACAGGTCCTTCAGAATATTGTGTCAATGCCAATGTTTAGAGAGACACAATGCATAACAGGTCTTTCAAACTATTGTGTCCATGCGAATTTGTAGAGAGATACAATATATCACAGGTCCTTCAGACTATTGTGTCCATGCCAATTTGTAAAGAGATACAATGCATCACAGCTTCTTCAGACTATTGTGTCCATGCCAATTTGTAGCGAGATGCAATGCATCACAGGTCCTTCAGACAATGTTGTCCATGCTAATTTGTAGAGAGGTACAATGCATCACAGATCAATCAGACTATTGTGTCCATGCTAATTTGTAGAGAGATACAATGCATCACAGGTTCTTCAGAATATTGTTTCTATGCCAATGTGTAGAGAGATACAATGCCAACTTGTAAATAGATACAATGCATCACAGGTTCTTCAGAATATTGTGTCCATACAAATTTGTAGAGAAATACAATGCATCGCAGGTTGTTCAGACTATTGTGTCCATGCCAATGTGTAGAGAGATACAATGCAACACTGGTCCTTCAAACTATTGGTTCCATGCCAATTTGTAGAGAAATACAATGCATCACAGGTCCTTCAGACTATTGTGTCCATGCCAATTTGTAAAGAGAAACAATGCATCACAGCTTCTTCAGACTATTGTGTCCATGTCCATTTGTTGAGATATACAATGCATCACATGTCCTTCAGAATATTGTGCCCATGCCAATCTGTAGAGAGATACAATGCATCACAGGATCTTCACAATAATATGTCCATGAACATTATCTAGAGAGATACAATGCTTCATAAGTCCTTCAGAATATTGTGTCCATGCCAATTTGTAGAGAGATACAATATATCACAGGTCCTTCAGAATGTTGTGTCCATGCCAATTTGTAGAGAGATACAATGCATCACAGGATCTTCACAATAATGTGTCCATGAACATTATCTAGAGATACAATGCTTCATAGGTCCTTCATACTATTGTGTCCATGCCAATTTGTAGAGAGATCCAATGCATCACAGGTCCTTCACAATATTGTGTCCGTGAACAATTTGTAGAGAGATACAATGCATAAAAGTTCCTTCAGACTATTGTGTCGATGCCAATTTGTACATAGATACAATGCATCACAGGTCCTTCAGTCTATTGTGTCCATGCCAATTTGTAGAGAGATAAAATGCATCACAGGTACTTCAGATTATTGTGTCCATTCCAATTTGTAGAGGAATGAAATGCATCTCAGGTCATTCAGAGTATTGTGTCCATGCGAATTTGTAAAGAGATACAATGCATCACAGCTTCTTCAGACTATTGTGTCCATGTCCATTTGTAGAGAGATACAATGTAAATTTGTAGAGAGATAAAATGCATCACAGGTTCTTCATAATATTGTGTCCATGCATATTTGTAGAGAGATACAATGCATCACAGGTTGTTCAGACTATTGTGTCCATGCCAATGTGTAGAGAGATACAAGGCAACACTGGTCCTTCAAAATATTGGTTCCATGCCAATTTGTAGAGAAATACAATGCATCACAGGTCCTTCAGACTATTGTGCCCATGCCAATCTGTAGAAAGATACAATGCATCACAGGTCCTTCAGATTATTGAGTACATGCCCATTTGTAGAGAGATGCAATGCATCACAGGTTCATCAGACTATAGTGTCCATGAACAATATCTAGAGAGATACAATGCTTCATAGGTCCTTCAGACTATTCAGTCCATGTAATTTGTGGAGAGATACAATGCATCACAGGTCCTTCAGACTATTGTATGCATGCCAATTTGTAGAGAGATACAATGCAGCACACATACCTCTGACTAATATGTCCATGAACAATTTATGGAGAGATACAATGCATCACAGGTCCTTCAGACGTTTGTGTCATGCCAATTTGTAGTGAGATACATTGCATCACAGGTCCTTCAGACTATTGTATCCATTAAAAATTTGTAGAGAGATACAATACATCACTGGTCCTTCAGAGTATTGTGTCCATGCCAATTTGTGGAGAGATACAATGCATCACAGGTCCTTCAGACTTATGTGTCCATACCAATATGTAGAGAGATATAATGCATCACAGGTCCTTCAGACTATTGTGTTTATGTCAATTTCGTGAGAGTACAATGCATCACAGGTCCTTCAGAGAATTGTGTCAATGCCAATTTGTAGAGACATGCACTGCATCACAGGTCCTTCAGAATATTGTGTCCATGCCAATTTGTAGGGAGATACAATACTTCACAGTTCCATAAGACTATTGTGTCCATGTCCATTTGTTAAGATATACAATGCATCACAGGTACTTCAGACTATTGTGCCCATGCCAATCTGTAGAGAGATACAATGCATCACAGGATCTTCACAATAATGTGTCCATGAACATTATCTAGAGAGATACAATGCTTCATAGGTCCTTCATAATATTGTGTCCATGCCAATTTGTAGAGAGATACAATACATCACAGGTCCGTCGGAATATTGTGTCCATGCCAATGTTTAGAGAGACACAATGCATAACAGGTCTTTCAAACTATTGTGTCCATGCCAACTTGTAGAGAGATACAAAGGATCACAAGTAATTCAGATGATTGTCTTCATGCCAATCTGTAGAAAGATACAATCTATCACAGTTCCTTCTGACTAGTGAGTCCATGCCAATTTGTACAGCGATACAATGCATCACAGGTCCTTCAGACTATTGTGTCCATGGAAATTTGTAGAGAGATAAAATGCATCACAGGTCCTTCAGACTATTGTGTCTATGCCAATGTGTAGAGAGATACAATGCATCACAGGTCCTTCAGAATATTGTGTCCATGCCAATTTGTAGAGAGATACAATGCATCACAGGTTCTTCAGACTATTGTTTCCATGCCAATGTGTAGAGAGATACATTGCCAATTTGTAGAGAGATACATTGCATCACAGGTTGTTCAGACTATTGTGTCCATGCGAATTTGTAAAGAGATACAATGCATCACAGCTTCTTCAGACTATTGTGTCCATGTCCATTTGTAGAGAGATACAATGTATCACAGGGTCTTCAGACTATTGAGTCCATGAACAGTATGTAGAGACAGACAATATTTCATATGTCATTCAGTCTATTGTGTCCATGCCAATTTGTAGAGAGATAGAATGCATCACAGGTCCTTTAGACTATTGTATCCATGCCAATAGGTAGAAAGATACAATGCATCACAGGTCCTTCAGATTATTGAGTACATGCCCATTTGTAGAGAGATACAATGCATCACAGGTTCATCAGACAATAGTGTGCATGAACAATATCTAGAGAGATACAATGCTTCATAGGTCCTTCAGACTATTCAGTCCATGCCAATTTGTACAGAGTAACAATACATCACAGGTCGTTCAGAATGTTGTGTCCATGCCAATTTGTAGAGAGATACAATGCATCACAGGATCTTCACAATAATGTATCCATGAACATTATCTCGAGATACAATGCTTCATAGGTCCTTCATACTATTGTGTCCATGCCAATTTGTAGAGAGATCCAATGCATCACAGGTCGTTCACAATATTGTGTCCGTGAACAATTTGTAGAGAGATACAATGCATAAAAGTTCCTTCAGACTATTGTGTCGATGCCAATTTGTACGTAGATACAATGCATCACAGGTCCTTCAGTCTATTGTGTCCATGCCAATTTGTAGAGAGATAAAATGCATCACAGGTCCTTCAGACTATTGTGTCCATGAACAATTTGTAGAGAGATACAATGCATCACGGACCGTTCAGACTTATGTGTCCATACCAATATGTAGAGAGATACAATGCATCACAGGTCCTTCAGACTATTGTGTTTATGTCAATTTCGTGAGAGTACAATGCATCACAGGTCCTTCAGACTATTGTGTCCATGCCAATTTGTAGAGACATGCACTGCATCACAGGTCCTTCAGAATATTGTGTCCATGCCAATTTGTAGGGAGATACAATACTTCACAGTTCCATAAGACTATTGTATCCATGAACAATTTGTAGAGAGATACAATGCTTCACAGATCCTTCAGACTATTGTGTCCATGCCAATATGTAGAGAGATACAATGCATAACAGGTCCTTCAGACTATTGTGTCGATGCCAATTAGTAGATAGACACAATGCATCACATGTCCTTCAGTCTATTGTGTCCATGCCAATTTGTAGAGAGATAAAATGCATCACAGGTCCTTCAGACTATTGAGTCCATGCCAATTTGTAGAGAGATACAATGCATAACAGGTCCTTCAACTATTGTGTCCATGGAAATTTGTAGAGAGATAAAATGCATCACAGGTCCTTCAGACTATTGTGTCTATGCCAATGTGTAGAGAGATACAATGCATCAAAGGTCCTTCAGAATATTGTGTCCATGCCAATTTGTAGAGAGATACAATGCATCACAGGTTCTTCAGACTATTGTTTCCATGCCAATGTGTAGAGAGATACAATGCCAATTTGTTAGAGATACAATGCATCACAGGTTCTTCAGAATAATGTGTCCATGCATATTTGTAGAGAGATACAATGCATCACAGGTTGTTCAGACTATTGTGTCCATGCCAATGTGTAGAGAGATACAATGCAACACTGGTTCTTCAAACTATTGGTTCCATGCCAATTTGTAGAGAAATACAATGCATCACTGGTCCTTCAGACTATTGTGTTCATGCCAATTTGTAAAGAGATACAATGCATCACAGCTTCTTCAGACTATTGTGTCCATGTCCATTTGTTAAGATATACAATGCATCACTGGTCCTTCGGACTATTGTGCCCATGCCAATCTGTAGAGAGATACAATGCTTCACAGGATCTTCACAATAATGTGTCCATGAACATTATCTAGAGAGATACAATGCTTCATAGGTCCTTCATAATATTGTGTCCATGCCAATTTGTAGAGAGATACAATACATCACAGGTCCGTCGGAATATTGTGTCCATGCCAATGTTTAGAGAGACACAATGCATAACAGGTCTTTCAAACTATTGTGTCCATGCCAACTTGTAGAGAGATACAAAGGATCACAAGTAATTCAGATGAATTTCTTCATGCCAATCTGTAGAAAGATACAATCTATCACAGGTCCTTCTGACTAGTGAGTCCACGCCAATTTGTAGAGTGATACAATGCATCACTGGTCCTTCAGACTATTGTGTCTATGCCAATGTGTAGAGAGATACAATGCATCACTGGTCTTTCAGAATATTGTGTCCATGCCAATTTGTAGAGAGATACAAGGCATCACAGTTTCTTCAGACTATTGTTTCCATGCCAATGTGTAGAGAGATACAATGCCAATTTGTAGAGAGATAAAATGCATCACAGGTTCTTCATAATATTGTGTCCATGCATATTTGTAGAGAGATACAATGCATCACAGGTTGTTCAGACTATTGTGTCCATGCCAATGTGTAGAGAGATACAAGGCAACACTGGTCCTTCAAAATATTGGTTCCATGCCAATTTGTAGAGAAATACAATGCATCACAGGTCCTTCAGACTATTGTGCCCATGCCAATCTGTAGAGAGATACAATGCATCACAGGATCATCACAATAATGTGTCCATCAACATTATCTAGAGAGATACAATGCTTCATAGGTCCTTCAGACTATTGTGTCCATGCCAATTTGTAGAGAGATACAATACATC
This sequence comes from Narcine bancroftii, assembly GCF_036971445.1. Taxonomy (NCBI): domain Eukaryota; kingdom Metazoa; phylum Chordata; class Chondrichthyes; order Torpediniformes; family Narcinidae; genus Narcine; species Narcine bancroftii. Next base: position 58,189,795 of record NC_091471.1, on the reverse strand, counting down.
ACAGGTCCTTCAGAATATTGTGTCAATGCCAATGTTTAGAGAGACACAATGCATAACAGGTCTTTCAAACTATTGTGTCCATGCGAATTTGTAGAGAGATACAATATATCACAGGTTCTTCAGACTATTGTGTCCATGCCAATGTGTAGAGAGATACAATGCAACACTGGTCCTTCAAACTATTGGTTCCATGCCAATTTGTAGAGAAATACAATGCATCACAGGTCCTTCAGTCTATTGTGTCCATGCCAATTTGTAAAGTGATACAATGCATCACAGCTTCTTCAGACTATTGTGTCCATGCCAATTTGTAGAGAGATACAATGCATCACAGGTCCTTCAGACAATGTTGTCCATGCTAATTTGTAGAGAGGAACAATGCATCACAGATCAATCAGACTATTGTGTGCATGCCAATTTGTAGAGAGATACAATGCTTCACAGGTCCTTCAGACTATTGTGTCCATGCTAATTTGTAGAGAGATACAATGCATCACAGGTCCTTCAGACTATTGTGTCAATGCCAATTTGTAAAGAGATACAATGCATCACAGCTTCTTCGGACTATTGTGTCCATTTCCATTTGTTGAGATATACAATGCATCACAGGTCCTTCAGACTATTGTGCCCATGCCAATCTGTAGAGAGATACAATGCATCACAGGATCTTCACAATAACGTGTCCATGAACATTATCTAGAGAGATACAATGCTTCATAGGTCCTTCAGAGTATTGTGTCCATGCCAATTTGTAGAGAGATACAATACATCACAGGTCCTTCAGAATATTGTGTCAATGCCAATGTTTAGAGAGACACAATGCATAACAGGTCTTTCAAACTATTGTGTCCATGCGAATTTGTAGAGAGATACAATATATCACAGGTCCTTCAGACTATTGTGTCCATGCCAATTTGTAAAGAGATACAATGCATCACAGCTTCTTCAGACTATTGTGTCCATGCCAATTTGTAGCGAGATGCAATGCATCACAGGTCCTTCAGACAATGTTGTCCATGCTAATTTGTAGAGAGGTACAATGCATCACAGATCAATCAGACTATTGTGTCCATGCTAATTTGTAGAGAGATACAATGCATCACAGGTTCTTCAGAATATTGTTTCTATGCCAATGTGTAGAGAGATACAATGCCAACTTGTAAATAGATACAATGCATCACAGGTTCTTCAGAATATTGTGTCCATACAAATTTGTAGAGAAATACAATGCATCGCAGGTTGTTCAGACTATTGTGTCCATGCCAATGTGTAGAGAGATACAATGCAACACTGGTCCTTCAAACTATTGGTTCCATGCCAATTTGTAGAGAAATACAATGCATCACAGGTCCTTCAGACTATTGTGTCCATGCCAATTTGTAAAGAGAACCAATGCATCACAGCTTCTTCAGACTATTGTGTCCATGTCCATTTGTTGAGATATACAATGCATCACATGTCCTTCAGAATATTGTGCCCATGCCAATCTGTAGAGAGATACAATGCATCACAGGATCTTCACAATAATATGTCCATGAACATTATCTAGAGAGATACAATGTTTCATAAGTCCTTCAGAATATTGTGTCCATGCCAATTTGTAGAGAGATACAATATATCACAGGTCCTTCAGAATGTTGTGTCCATGCCAATTTGTAGAGAGATACAATGCATCACAGGATCTTCACAATAATGTGTCCATGAACATTATCTAGAGATACAATGCTTCATAGGTCCTTCATACTATTGTGTCCATGCCAATTTGTAGAGAGATCCAATGCATCACAGGTCCTTCACAATATTGTGTCCGTGAACAATTTGTAGAGAGATACAATGCATAAAAGTTCCTTCAGACTATTGTGTCGATGCCAATTTGTACATAGATACAATGCATCACAGGTCCTTCAGTCTATTGTGTCCATGCCAATTTGTAGAGAGATAAAATGCATCACAGGTACTTCAGATTATTGTGTCCATTCCAATTTGTAGAGGAATGAAATGCATCTCAGGTCATTCAGAGTATTGTGTCCATGCGAATTTGTAAAGAGATACAATGCATCACAGCTTCTTCAGACTATTGTGTCCATGTCCATTTGTAGAGAGATACAATGTAAATTTGTAGAGAGATAAAATGCATCACAGGTTCTTCATAATATTGTGTCCATGCATATTTGTAGAGAGATACAATGCATCACAGGTTGTTCAGACTATTGTGTCCATGCCAATGTGTAGAGAGATACAAGGCAACACTGGTCCTTCAAAATATTGGTTCCATGCCAATTTGTAGAGAAATACAATGCATCACAGGTCCTTCAGACTATTGTGCCCATGCCAATCTGTAGAGAGATACAATGCATCACAGGATCATCACAATAATGTGTCCATGAACATTATCTAGAGAGATACAATGCTTCATAGGTCCTTCAGACTATTGTGTCCATGCCAATTTGTAGAGAGATACAATACATCACAGGTCCTTCAGAATATTGTGTCAATGCCAATGTTTAGAGAGACACAATGCATAACAGGTCTTTCAAACTATTGTGTCCATGCGAATTTGTAGAGAGATACAATATATCACAGGTTCTTCAGACTATTGTGTCCATGCCAATGTGTAGAGAGATACAATGAAACACAGGTCCTTCAAACTATTGGTTCCATGCCAATTTGTAGAGAAATACAATGCATCACAGGTCCTTCAGTCTATTGTGTCCATGCCAATTTGTAAAGTTATACAATGCATCACAGCTTCTTCAGACTATTGTGTCCATGCCAATTTGTAGAGAGATACAATGCATCACAGGTCCTTCAGACAATGTTGTCCATGCTAATTTGTAGAGAGGAACAATTCATCACAGATCAATCAGACTATTGTGTGCATGCCAATTTGTAGAGAGATACATTGCTTCACAGGTCCTTCAGACTATTGTGTCCATGCTAATTTGTAGAGAGATACAATGCATCACAGGTCCTTCAGACTATTGTGTCAATGCCAATTTGTAAAGAGATACAATGCATCACAGCTTCTTCGGACTATTGTGTCCATTTCCATTTGTTGAGATATACAATGCATCACAGGTCCTTCAGACTATTGTGCCCATGCCAATCTGTAGAGAGATACAATGCATCACAGGATCTTCACAATAACGTGTCCATGAACATTATCTAGAGAGATACAATGCTTCATAGGTCCTTCAGAGTATTGTGTCCATGCCAATTTGTAGAGAGATACAATACATCACAGGTCCTTCAGAATATTGTGTCAATGCCAATGTTTAGAGAGACACAATGCATAACAGGTCTTTCAAACTATTGTGTCCATGCGAATTTGTAGAGAGATACAATATATCACAGGTCCTTCAGACTATTGTGTCCATGCCAATTTGTAAAGAGATACAATGCATCACAGCTTCTTCAGACTATTGTGTCCATGCCAATTTGTAGCGAGAGTCAATGCATCACAGGTCCTTCCGACAATGTTGTCCATGCTAATTTGTAGAGAGGTACAATGCATCACAGATCAATCAGACTATTGTGTCCATGCTAATTTTTAGAGAGATACAATGCATCACAGGTTCTTCAGAATATTGTTTCTATGCCAATGTGTAGAGAGATACAATGCCAACTTGTAAATAGATACAATGCATCACAGGTTCTTCAGAATATTGTGTCCATACAAATTTGTAGAGAAATACAATTCATCGCAGGTTGTTCAGACTATTGTGTCCATGCCAATGTGTAGAGAGATACAATGCAACACTGGTCCTTCAAACTATTGGTTCCATGCCAATTTGTAGAGAAATACAATGCATCACAGGTCCTTCAGACTATTGTGTCCATGCCAATTTGTAAAGAGAAACAATGCATCACAGCTTCTTCAGACTATTGTGTCCATGTCCATTTGTTGAGATATACAATGCATCACATGTCCTTCAGAATATTGTGCCCATGCCAATCTGTAGAGAGATACAATGCATCACAGGATCTTCACAATAATATGTCCATGAACATTATCTAGAGAGATACAATGCTTCATAAGTCCTTCAGAATATTGTGTCCATGCCAATTTGTAGAGAGATACAATATATCACAGGTCCTTCAGAATGTTGTGTCCATGCCAATTTGTAGAGAGATACAATGCATCACAGGATCTTCACAATAATGTGTCCATGAACATTATCTAGAGATACAATGCTTCATAGGTCCTTCATACTATTGTGTCCATGCCAATTTGTAGAGAGATCCAATGCATCACAGGTCCTTCACAATATTGTGTCCGTGAACAATTTGTAGAGAGATACAATGCATAAAAGTTCCTTCAGACTATTGTGTCGATGCCAATTTGTACATAGATACAATGCATCACAGGTCCTTCAGTCTATTGTGTCCATGCCAATTTGTAGAGAGATAAAATGCATCACAGGTACTTCAGATTATTGTGTCCATTCCAATTTGTAGAGGAATGAAATGCATCTCAGGTCATTCAGAGTATTGTGTCCATGCGAATTTGTAAAGAGATACAATGCATCACAGCTTCTTCAGACTATTGTGTCCATGTCCATTTGTAGAGAGATACAATGTATCACAGGGTCTTCAGACTATTGAGTCCATGAACAGTATGTAGAGACAGACAATATTTCATATGTCATTCAGTCTATTATGTCCATGCCAATTTGTAGAGAGATAGAATGCATCACAGGTCCTTTAGACTATTGTATCCATGCCAATAGGTAGAAAGATACAATGCATCACAGGTCCTTTAGATTATTGAGTACATGCCCATTTGTAGAGAGATACAATGCATCACAGGTTCATCAGACAATAGTGTGCATGAACAATATCTAGAGAGATACAATGCTTCATAGGTCCTTCAGAATATTCAGTCCATGCCAATTTGTACAGAGTAACAATACATCACAGGTCGTTCAGAATGTTGTGTCCATGCCAATTTGTAGAGAGATACAATGCATCACAGGATCTTCACAATAATGTGTCCATGAACATTATCTAGAGATACAATGCTTCATAGGTCCTTCATACTATTGTGTCCATGCCAATTTGTAGAGAGATCCAATGCATCACAGGTCCTTCACAATATTGTGTCCGTGAACAATTTGTAGAGAGATACAATGCATAAAAGTTCCTTCAGACTATTGTGTCGATGCCAATTTGTACATAGATACAATGCATCACAGGTCCTTCAGTCTATTGTGTCCATGCCAATTTGTAGAGAGATAAAATGCATCACAGGTACTTCAGATTATTGTGTCCATTCCAATTTGTAGAGGAATGAAATGCATCTCAGGTCATTCAGAGTATTGTGTCCATGCCAATTCGTAGAGAGATACAATGCATCACAGGTGAATCAGATTATTGTGTCCATACCAACTTGTGCAGAGATACAATGCATCACAGATCCTTCAGACAACTGTGTCAAGGCCAATTTGTAGAGTGAAACACTGCATCACAGGTCCTTCAGACTATTGTGTCCATGAACAATTTGTAGAGAGATACAATGCATCACGGACCGTTCAGACTATTGTGTCCATGCCAATTTGTAGAGAGATAAAATGCATCACAGGTCCTTCAGACTATTGTGTCCATGAACAATTTGTAGAGAGATACAATGCATCACGGACCGTTCAGACTTATGTGTCCATACCAATATGTAGAGAGATACAATGCATCACAGGTCCTTCAGACTATTGTGTTTATGTCAATTTCGTGAGAGTACAATGCATCACAGGTCCTTCAGACTATTGTGTCCATGCCAATTTGTAGAGACATGCACTGCATCACAGGTCCTTCAGAATATTGTGTCCATGCCAATTTGTAGGGAGATACAATACTTCACAGTTCCATAAGACTATTGTATCCATGAACAATTTGTAGAGAGATACAATGCTTCACAGATCCTTCAGACTATTGTGTCCATGCCAATATGTAGAGAGATACAATGCATAACAGGTCCTTCAGACTATTGTGTCGATGCCAATTAGTAGATAGACACAATGCATCACATGTCCTTCAGTCTATTGTGTCCATGCCAATTTGTAGAGAGATAAAATGCATCACAGGTCCTTCAGACTATTGAGTCCATGCCAATTTGTAGAGAGATACAATGCATAACAGGTCCTTCAGACTATTGTGTCCATGGAAATTTGTAGAGAGATAAAATGCATCACAGGTCCTTCAGACTATTGTGTCTATGCCAATGTGTAGAGAGATACAATGCATCAAAGGTCCTTCAGAATATTGTGTCCATGCCAATTAGTAGAGAGATACAATGCATAACAGGTCCTTCAGACTATTGTGTCCATGGAAATTTGTAGAGAGATAAAATGCATCACAGGTCCTTCAGACTATTGTGTCTATGCCAATGTGTAGAGAGATACAATGCATCAAAGGTCCTTCAGAATATTGTGTCCATGCCAATTAGTAGAGAGATACAATGCATCACAGGTTCTTCAGACTATTGTTTCCATGCCAATGTGTAGAGAGATACAATGCCAATTTGTTAGAGATACAATGCATCACAGGTTCTTCAGAATAATGTGTCCATGCATATTTGTAGAGAGATACAATGCATCACAGGTTGTTCAGACTATTGTGTCCATGCCAATGTGTAGAGAGATACAATGCAACACTGGTTCTTCAAACTATTGGTTCCATGCCAATTTGTAGAGAAATACAATGCATCACAGGTCCTTCAGACTATTGTGTTCATGCCAATTTGTAAAGAGATACAATGCATCACAGCTTCTTCAGACTATTGTGTCCATGTCCATTTGTTAAGATATACAATGCATCACAGGTCCTTCGGACTATTGTGCCCATGCCAATCTGTAGAGAGATACAATGCTTCACAGGATCTTCACAATAATGTGTCCATGAACATTATCTAGAGAGATACAATGCTTCATAGGTCCTTCATAATATTGTGTCCATGCCAATTTGTAGAGAGATACAATACATCACAGGTCCGTCGGAATATTGTGTCCATGCCAATGTTTAGAGAGACACAATGCATAACAGGTCTTTCAAACTATTGTGTCCATGCCAACTTGTAGAGAGATACAAAGGATCACAAGTAATTCAGATGAATTTCTTCATGCCAATCTGTAGAAAGATACAATCTATCACAGGTCCTTCTGACTAGTGAGTCCATGCCAATTTGTAGAGTGATACAATGCATCACAGGTCCTTCAGACTATTGTGTCTATGCCAATGTGTAGAGAGATACAATGCATCACAGGTCTTTCAGAATATTGTGTCCATGCCAATTTGTAGAGAGATACAAGGCATCACAGTTTCTTCAGACTATTGTTTCCATGCCAATGTGTAGAGAGATACAATGCCAATTTGTAGAGAGATAAAATGCATCACAGGTTCTTCATAATATTGTGTCCATGCATATTTGTAGAGAGATACAATGCATCACAGGTTGTTCAGACTATTGTGTCCATGCCAATGTGTAGAGAGATACAAGGCAACACTGGTCCTTCAAAATATTGGTTCCATGCCAATTTGTAGAGAAATACAATGCATCACAGGTCCTTCAGACTATTGTGCCCATGCCAATCTGTAGAGAGATACAATGCATCACAGGATCATCACAATAATGTGTCCATGAACATTATCTAGAGAGATACAATGCTTCATAGGTCCTTCAGACTATTGTGTCCATGCCAATTTGTAGAGAGATACAATACATCACAGGTCCTTCAGAATATTGTGTCAATGCCAATGTTTAGAGAGACACAATGCATAACAGGTCTTTCAAACTATTGTGTCCATGCGAATTTGTAGAGAGATACAATATATCACAGGTTCTTCAGACTATTGTGTCCATGCCAATGTGTAGAGAGATACAATGCAACACTGGTCCTTCAAACTATTGGTTCCATGCCAATTTGTAGAGAAATACAATGCATCACAGGTCCTTCAGTCTATCGTGTCCATGCCAATTTGTAAAGTGATACAATGCATCACAGCTTCTTCAGACTATTGTGTCCATGCCAATTTGTAGAGAGATACAATGCATCACAGGTCCTTCAGACAATGTTGTCCATGCTAATTTGTAGAGAGGAACAATGCATCACAGATCAATCAGACTATTGTGTGCATGCCAATTTGTAGAGAGATACAATGCTTCACAGGTCCTTCAGACTATTGTGTCCATGCTAATTTGTAGAGAGATACAATGCATCACAGGTCCTTCAGACTATTGTGTCAATGCCAATTTGTAAAGAGATACAATGCATCACAGCTTCTTCGGACTATTGTGTCCATTTCCATTTGTTGAGATATACAATGCATCACAGGTCCTTCAGACTATTGTGCCCATGCCAATCTGTAGAGAGATACAATGCATCACAGGATCTTCACAATAACGTGTCCATGAACATTATCTAGAGAGATACAATGCTTCATAGGTCCTTCAGAGTATTGTGTCCATGCCAATTTGTAGAGAGATACAATACATCACAGGTCCTTCAGAATATTGTGTCAATGCCAATGTTTAGAGAGACACAATGCATAACAGGTCTTTCAAACTATTGTGTCCATGCGAATTTGTAGAGAGATACAATATATCACAGGTCCTTCAGACTATTGTGTCCATGCCAATTTGTAAAGAGATACAATGCATCACAGCTTCTTCAGACTATTGTGTCCATGCCAATTTGTAGCGAGATGCAATGCATCACAGGTCCTTCAGACAATGTTGTCCATGCTAATTTGTAGAGAGGTAGAATGCATCACAGATCAATCAGACTATTGTGTCCATGCTAATTTGTAGAGAGATACAATGCATCACAGGTTCTTCAGAATATTGTTTCTATGCCAATGTGTAGAGAGATACAATGCCAACTTGTAAATAGATACAATGCATCACAGGTTCTTCAGAATATTGTGTCCATACAAATTTGTAGAGAAATACAATGCATCGCAGGTTGTTCAGACTATTGTGTCCATGCCAATGTGTAGAGAGATACAATGCAACACTGGTCCTTCAAACTATTGGTTCCATGCCAATTTGTAGAGAAATACAATGCATCACAGGTCCTTCAGACTATTGTGTCCATGCCAATTTGTAAAGAGATACAATGCATCACAGCTTCTTCAGACTATTGTGTCCATGTCCATTTGTTGAGATATACAATGCATCACAGGTCCTTCAGAATATTGTGCCCATGCCAATCTGTAGAGAGATACAATGCATCACAGGATCTTCACAATAATATGTCCATGAACATTTTCTAGAGAGATACAATGCTTCATAAGTCCTTCAGAATATTGTGTCCATGCCAATTTGTAGAGAGATACAATATATCACAGGTCCTTCAGAATATTGTGTCCATGCCAATGTTTAGAGAGACACAATGCATAACAGGTCTTTCAAACTATTGTGTCCATGCCAACTTGTAGAGGGATACAATGCATCACAAGTCATTCGGATGATTGTCTTCATGCCAATTTGTAGAGAGATACAATCCATCACAGGTCCTTCTGTCTATTGTGCCCATGCCAATTTGTAGTAAGATACAATGCATCACAGGTCCTCCAAACTATTGTGTCCATGAACAATTTGTAGAGAGATACAATACATCACAGGTCCTTCAGGCTATTGTGTCCACACCAATTTGTAGAGAGATACAATGCATCACAGGTCCTTTAGACTAATGAGTCCATGCCAATTTGTAGAGAGATACAATGCATCACAGGTCCTTCAGAATATTGTGTCCATGCCAATATGTAGAGAGATACAATGCATCACAGGTCCATCAGACTATTGTGTCCATGAACAATTTGTAGAGAAATACAATGCATCACACTTCTTTCAGACTATTGTATCGATGCCAATTAGCAGAGAGATACAATGCAGCACCAGTACTTCAGAATAGTGTGTCCGTGAACAATTCATAGAGAGATACAATGCATCACAGGTCCTTCTGACTATTGTGTCCATGCCAATTTGTAGAGAGATACAATATATCACAGGTCCTTCAGACTATTGTGTCCATGCCAATGTGTAGAGAGGTACAATGCCAATTTGTAGAGAGATACAATGCATCATAGGTTCTTCAGACAATTGTGTCCATGCGAATTTGTAGAGAGATACAATGCATCACAGGTTTTTCAGACTATTGTGACCATGCCAATGTGTAGAGAGATACAATGAATCACTGGTCCTTAAAACTATTAGTTCCATGCCAATTTATAGAGAAATACAATGCATCACAGGTCCTTCAGAATATTGTGTCCATGCCAATGTTTAGAGAGGTATATTGCATCACAGGTCCTTCAGACTATTGTGTCCATGCGAATTTGTAGAGAGATACAATGCATCACAGGTCCTTCAGACTATTGTGTCCATGCCAATGTGTAGAGAGATACAATGCAACACTGGTCCTTCAGACTATTGTGTCCATGACAATTTGTAAAGAGATACAATGCATCACAGCTTCTTCTGACTATTGTGTCCATGTCCATTTGTAGAGAGATAAAATGCATCACAGGGTCTTCAGACTATTGAGTCCATGAACAGAATGTAGAGACATACAATGTTTCATATGTCCTTCCGTACATTGTGTCAATGCCAATTTGTAGAGAGATAGAATCCATCACAGGTGATTTAGACTATTGTATCCATGCCAATTGGTAGAAAGATACCATGCATCACAGGTCCTTCAGATTATTGAGTACATGCCCATTTGTAGAGAGATGCAATGCATCACAGGTTCATCAGACTATAGTGTCCATGAACAATATCTAGAGAGATACAATGCTTCATAGGTCCTTCAGACTATTCAGTCCATGCCAATTTGTGGAGAGATACAATGCATCACAGGTCCTTATTACTATTGTATGCATGCCAATTTGTAGAGAGATACAATGCAGCACACATACTTCTGACTAATGTGTCCATGAACAATTTATGGAGAGATACAATGCATCACAGGTCCTTCAGACGATTGTGTCATGCCAATTTGTAGTGAGATACATTGCATCACAGGTCCTTCAGACTATTGTATCCATTAAAAATTTGTAGAGAGATACAATACATCACTGGTCCTTCAGAATATTGTGTCCATGCCAATTTGTGGAGAGATACAATGCATCACAGGTCCTTCAGACTTATGTGTCCATACCAATATGTAGAGAGATATAATGCATCACAGGTCCTTCAGACTATTGTGTTTATGTCAATTTCGTGAGAGTACAATGCATCACAGGTCCTTCAGAGAATTGTGTCAATGCCAATTTGTAGAGACATGCACTGCATCACAGGTCTTTCAGAATATTGTGTCCATGCCAATTTGTAGGGAGATACAATACTTCACAGTTCCATAAGACTATTGTATCCATGAACAATTTGTAGAGAGATACAATGCTTCACAGATCCTTCAGATTATTGTGTCCATGCCAATATGTAGAGAGATACAATGCATCACAGATGCTTCAGACAATTATGTCGATGCCAATTTGTAGAGAGATACAATGCATCACAGGTCCTTCACAATATTGTGTCCGTGAACAATTTGTAGAGAGATACATTGCATAACAGGTCTTTCAGACTATTGTGTCGATGCCAATTTGTAGATAGATACAATGCATCACATGTCCTTCAGTCTATTGTGTCCATGCCAATTTGTAGAGAGATAAAATGCATCACAGGTCCTTCAGACTATTGAGTCCATGCCAATTTGTAGAGAGATAAAATGCATCACAGGTCCTTCAGACTATTGTGTCCATGGAAATTTGTAGAGAGATAAAATGCATCACAGGTCCTTCAGACTATTGTGTCTATGCCAATGTGTAGAGAGATACAATGCATCAAAGGTCCTTCAGAATATTGTGTCCATGCCAATTTGTAGAGAGATACAACGCATCACAGGTTCTTCAGACTATTGTTTCCATGCCAATGTGTAGAGAGATACAATGCCAATTTGTTAGAGATACAATGCATCACAGGTTCTTCAGAATATTGTGTCCATGCATATTTGTAGAGAGATACAATGCATCACAGGTTGTTCAGACTATTGTGTCCATGCCAATGTGTAGAGAGATACAAAGCAACTCTGGTCCTTCAAACTATTGGTTCCATGCCAATTTGTAGAGAAATACAATGCATCAAAGGTCCTTCAGACTATTGTGTTCATGCCAATTTGTAAAGAGATACAATGCATCACAGCTTCTTCAGACTATTGTGTCCATGTCCATTTGTTAAGATATACAATGCATCACAGGTCCTTCGGACTATTGTGCCCATGCCAATCTGTAGAGAGATACAATGCATCACAGGATCATCACAATAATGTGTCCATGAACATTATCTAGAGAGATACGATGCTTCATAGGTCCTTCATAATATTGTGTCCATGCCAATTTGTAGAGAGATACAATACGTCACAGGTCCATCGGAATATAGTGTCCATGCCAATGTTTAGAGAGACACAATGCATAACAGGTCTTTCAAACTATTGTGTCCATGCGAATTTGTAGAGAGATACAATCTATCACAGGTCCTTCTGACTAGTGAGTCCATGCCAATTTGTAGAGCGATACAATGCATCACAGGTCCTTCAGACTATTGTGTCCATGGAAATTTGTAGAGAGATAAAATGCATCACAGGTCCTTCAGACTATTGTGTCTATGCCAATGTGTAGAGAGATACAATGCATCACAGGTCCTTCAGAATATTGTGTCCATGCCAATTTGTAGAGAGATACAATGCATCACAGGTTCTTCAGACAATTGATTCCATGCCAATGTGTAGAGAGATACATTGCCAATTTGTAGAGAGATACAATGCATCACAGGTTGTTCAGACTATTGTGTCCATGCCAATGTGTAGAGAGATACAATGCAACACTGGTCTTCAAAATATTGGTTCCATGACAATTTGTAGAGAAATACAATGCATCACAGGTCCTTCAGACTTTTGTGTTCATGCCAATTTGTAAAGAGATACATTGCATCACAGCTTCTTCGGACTATTGTGTCCATTTCCATTTGTTGAGATATACAATGCATCACAGGTCCTTCAGACTATTGTGCCCATGCCAATCTGTAGAGAGATACAATGCATCACAGGATCTTCAAAATAATGTGTCCATGAACATTATCTAGAGAGATACAATGCTTCATAGGTCCATCAGACTATTGTTTCAATGCCAATTTGTAGAGAGATACAATACATCACAGATCCTTCAGAATATTGTGTCCATGCCAATTTGTAGAGAGGTATATTGCATCACAGGTCCTTCAGACTATTGTGTCCATGCCAATTTGTAGAGATATACAATGCATCACAGATCCTTCAGACGATTGTATCCATGCCAATTTGTAGAGAGATACATTACATCACAGGTCCTTCAGAATATTGTGTCAATGCCAATGTTTAGAGAGACACAATGCATAACAGGTCTTTCAAACTATTGTGTCCATGCGAATTTGTAGAGAGATACAATATATCACAGGTTCTTCAGACTATTGTGTCCATGCCAATGTGTAGAGAGATACAATGCAACACTGGTCCTTCAAACTATTGGTTCCATGCCAATTTGTAGAGAAATACAATGCATCACAGGTCCTTCAGTCTATTGTGTCCATGCCAATTTGTAAAGTGATACAATGCATCACAGCTTCTTCAGACTATTGTGTCCATGCCAATTTGTAGAGAGATACAATGCATCACAGGTCCTTCAGACAATGTTGTCCATGCTAATTTGTAGAGAGGAACAATGCATCACAGATCAATCAGACTATTGTGTGCATGCCAATTTGTAGAGAGATACAATGCTTCACAGGTCCTTCAGACTATTGTGTCCATGCTAATTTGTAGAGAGATACAATGCATCACAGGTCCTTCAGACTATTGTGTCAATGCCAATTTGTAAAGAGATACAATGCATCACAGCTTCTTCGGACTATTGTGTCCATTTCCATTTGTTGAGATATACAATGCATCACAGGTCCTTCAGACTATTGTGCCCATGCCAATCTGTAGAGAGATACAATGCATCACAGGATCTTCACAATAACGTGTCCATGAACATTATCTAGAGAGATACAATGCTTCATAGGTCCTTCAGAGTATTGTGTCCATGCCAATTTGTAGAGAGATACAATACATCACAGGTCCTTCAGAATATTGTGTCAATGCCAATGTTTAGAGAGACACAATGCATAACAGGTCTTTCAAACTATTGTGTCCATGCGAATTTGTAGAGAGATACAATATATCACAGGTCCTTCAGACTATTGTGTCCATGCCAATTTGTAAAGAGATACAATGCATCACAGCTTCTTCAGACTATTGTGTCCATGCCAATTTGTAGCGAGATGCAATGCATCACAGGTCCTTCAGACAATGTTGTCCATGCTAATTTGTAGAGAGGTACAATGCATCACAGATCAATCAGACTATTGTGTCCATGCTAATTTGTAGAGAGATACAATGCATCACAGGTTCTTCAGAATATTGTTTCTATGCCAATGTGTAGAGAGATACAATGCCAACTTGTAAATAGATACAATGCATCACAGGTTCTTCAGAATATTGTGTCCATACAAATTTGTAGAGAAATACAATGCATCGCAGGTTGTTCAGACTATTGTGTCCATGCCAATGTGTAGAGAGATACAATGCAACACTGGTCCTTCAAACTATTGGTTCCATGCCAATTTGTAGAGAAATACAATGCATCACAGGTCCTTCAGAATATTGTGTCCATGCCAATTTGTAAAGAGATACAATGCATCACAGCTTCTTCAGACTATTGTGTCCATGTCCATTTGTTGAGATATACAATGCATCACAGGTCCTTCAGAATATTGTGCCCATGCCAATCTGTAGAGAGATACAATGCATCACAGGATCTTCACAATAATATGTCCATGAACATTTTCTAGAGAGATACAATGCTTCATAAGTCCTTCAGAATATTGTGTCCATGCCAATTTGTAGAGAGATACAATATATCACAGGTCCTTCAGAATATTGTGTCCATGCCAATGTTTAGAGAGACACAATGCATAACAGGTCTTTCAAACAATTGTGTCCATGCCAACTTGTAGAGGGATACAATGCATCACAAGTCATTCGGATGATTGTCTTCATGCCAATTTGTAGAGAGATACAATCCATCACAGGTCCTTCTGTCTATTGTGCCCATGCCAATT
This sequence comes from Narcine bancroftii, assembly GCF_036971445.1. Taxonomy (NCBI): domain Eukaryota; kingdom Metazoa; phylum Chordata; class Chondrichthyes; order Torpediniformes; family Narcinidae; genus Narcine; species Narcine bancroftii. The sequence continues at coordinate 58,174,605 of NC_091471.1, read as the reverse complement.
TGTAGTAAGATACAATGCATCACAGGTCCTCCAAACTATTGTGTCCATGAACAATTTGTAGAGAGATACAATACATCACAGGTCCTTCAGGCTATTGTGTCCACACCAATTTGTAGAGAGATACAATGCATCACAGGTCCTTTAGACTAATGAGTCCATGCCAATTTGTAGAGAGATACAATGCATCACAGGTCCTTCAGAATATTGTGTCCATGCCAATATGTAGAGAGATACAATGCATCACAGGTCCATCAGACTATTGTGTCCATGAACAATTTGTAGAGAAATACAATGCATCACACTTCTTTCAGACTATTGTATCGATGCCAATTAGCAGAGAGATACAATGCAGCACCAGTACTTCAGAATAGTGTGTCCGTGAACAATTCATAGAGAGATACAATGCATCACAGGTCCTTCTGACTATTGTGTCCATGCCAATTTGTAGAGAGATACAATATATCACAGGTCCTTCAGACTATTGTGTCCATGCCAATGTGTAGAGAGGTACAATGCCAATTTGTAGAGAGATACAATGCATCATAGGTTCTTCAGACAATTGTGTCCATGCGAATTTGTAGAGAGATACAATGCATCACAGGTTTTTCAGACTATTGTGACCATGCCAATGTGTAGAGAGATACAATGAATCACTGGTCCTTAAAACTATTAGTTCCATGCCAATTTATAGAGAAATACAATGCATCACAGGTCCTTCAGAATATTGTGTCCATGCCAATTTTTAGAGAGGTATATTGCATCACAGGTCCTTCAGACTATTGTGTCCATGCGAATTTGTAGAGAGATACAATGCATCACAGGTCCTTCAGACTATTGTGTCCATGCCAATGTGTAGAGAGATACAATGCAACACTGGTCCTTCAGACTATTGTGTCCATGACAATTTGTAAAGAGATACAATGCATCACAGCTTCTTCTGACTATTGTGTCCATGTCCATTTGTAGAGAGATAAAATGCATCACAGGGTCTTCAGACTATTGAGTCCATGAACAGAATGTAGAGACATACAATGTTTCATATGTCCTTCCGTACATTGTGTCAATGCCAATTTGTAGAGAGATAGAATCCATCACAGGTGATTTAGACTATTGTATCCATGCCAATTGGTAGAAAGATACCATGCATCACAGGTCCTTCATATTATTGAGTACATGCCCATTTGTAGAGAGATGCAATGCATCACAGGTTCATCAGACTATAGTGTCCATGAACAATATCTAGAGAGATACAATGCTTCATAGGTCCTTCAGACTATTCAGTCCATGCCAATTTGTGGAGAGATACAATGCATCACAGGTCCTTCAGACTATTGTATGCATGCCAATTTGTAGAGAGGTACAATGCAGCACACATACTTCTGACTAATGTGTCCATGAACAATTTATGGAGAGATACAATGCATCACAGGTCCTTCAGACGATTGTGTCATGCCAATTTGTAGTGAGATACATTGCATCACAGGTCCTTCAGACTATTGTATCCATTAAAAATTTGTAGAGAGATACAATACATCACTGGTCCTTCAGAATATTGTGTCCATGCCAATTTGTGGAGAGATACAATGCATCACAGGTCCTTCAGAGAATTGTGTCAATGCCAATTTGTAGAGACATGCACTGCATCACAGGTCTTTCAGAATATTGTGTCCATGCCAATTTGTAGGGAGATACAATACTTCACAGTTCCATAAGACTATTGTATCCATGAACAATTTGTAGAGAGATACAATGTTTCACAGATCCTTCAGATTATTGTGTCCATGCCAATATGTAGAGAGATACAATGCATCACAGATGCTTCAGACAATTATGTCGATGCCAATTTGTAGAGAGATACAATGCATCACAGGTCCTTCACAATATTGTGTCCGTGAACAATTTGTAGAGAGATACATTGCATAACAGGTCCTTCAGACTATTGTGTCGATGCCAATTTGTAGATAGATACAATGCATCACATGTCCTTCAGTCTATTGTGTCCATGCCAATTTGTAGAGAGATAAAATGCATCACAGGTCCTTCAGACTATTGAGTCCATGCCAATTTGTAGAGAGATAAAATGCATCACAGGTCCTTCAGACTATTGTGTCCATGGAAATTTGTAGAGAGATAAAATGCATCACAGGTCCTTCAGACTATTGTGTCTATGCCAATGTGTAGAGAGATACAATGCATCAAAGGTCCTTCAGAATATTGCGTCCATGCCAATTTGTAGAGAGATACAATGCATCACAGGTTCTTCAGACTATTGTTTCCATGCCAATGTGTAGAGAGATACAATGCCAATTTGTTAGAGATACAATGCATCACAGGTTCTTCAGAATATTGTGTCCATGCATATTTGTAGAGAGATACAATGCATCACAGGTTGTTCAGACTATTGTGTCCATGCCAATGTGTAGAGAGATACAAAGCAACTCTGGTCCTTCAAACTATTGGTTCCATGCCAATTTGTAGAGAAATACAATGCATCAAAGGTCCTTCAGACTATTGTGTTCATGCCAATTTGTAAAGAGATACAATGCATCACAGCTTCTTCAGACTATTGTGTCCATGTCCATTTGTTAAGATATACAATGCATCACAGGTCCTTCGGACTATTGTGCCCATGCCAATCTGTAGAGAGATACAATGCATCACAGGATCTTCACAATAATGTGTCCATGAACATTATCTAGAGAGATACGATGCTTCATAGGTCCTTCATAATATTGTGTCCATGCCAATTTGTAGAGAGATACAATACGTCACAGGTCCATCGGAATATTGTGTCCATGCCAATGTTTAGAGAGACACAATGCATAACAGGTCTTTCAAACTATTGTGTCCATGCCAACTTGTAGTGAGATACAAAGGATCACAAGTAATTCAGATGATTGTCTTCATGCCAATCTGTAGAAAGATACAATCTATCACAGGTCCTTCTGACTAGTGAGTCCATGCCAATTTGTAGAGCGATACAATGCATCACAGGTCCTTCAGACTATTGTGTCCATGGAAATTTGTAGAGAGATAAAATGCATCACAGGTCCTTCAGACTATTGTGTCTATGCCAATGTGTAGAGAGATACAATGCATCACAGGTCCTTCAGAATATTGTGTCCATGCCAATTTGTAGAGAGATACAATGCATCACAGGTTCTTCAGACAATTGTTTCCATGCCAATGTGTAGAGAGATACATTGCCAATTTGTAGAGAGATACAATGCATCACAGGTTGTTCAGACTATTGTGTCCATGCCAATGTGTAGAGAGATACAATGCAACACTGGTCCTTCAAAATATTGGTTCCATGCCAATTTGTAGAGAAATACAATGCATCACAGGTCCTTCAGACTTTTGTGTTCATGCCAATTTGTAAAGAGATACATTGCAACACAGCTTCTTCGGACTATTGTGTCCATTTCCATTTGTTGAGATATACAATGCATCACAGGTCCTTCAGACTATTGTGCCCATGCCAATCTGTAGAGAGATACAATGCATCACAGGATCTTCAAAATAATGTGTCCATGAACATTATCTAGAGAGATACAATGCTTCATAGGTCCATCAGACTATTGTTTCAATGCCAATTTGTAGAGAGATACAATACATCACAGATCCTTCAGAATATTGTGTCCATGCCAATTTGTAGAGAGGTATATTGCATCACAGGTCCTTCAGACTATTGTGTCCATGCCAATTTGTAGAGATATACAATGCATCACAGATCCTTCAGACGATTGTATCCATGCCAATTTGTAGAGAGATACAATGCATCACATGTCCTTCAGATCATGTGTCCATGCAAATTTGTAGAGAGATACAATGCATCACAGGTCCTTCAGACTATTGTGTCCATGGAAATTTGTAGAGAGATACAATGCATCACAGGACCTTCTGACTATTGTCTCCATGGCAATTTTTAGAGAGATACAATACATCATAGGTCCATCAGACTATTGTGTCCATTAACAATATGTAGAGAAATACAATGCATCACACGTCCTTCAGACTATTGTATCGATGCCAATTAGCAGAGAGATACATTGCAGCACAGGTCCTTCAGAATATTGGGTCTGTGAACAATTCATGGAGAGATACAATGCATCACAGGTCCTTCAGACTATTGTGTCCATGCCAATGTGTAGAGAGATACAATGCCAATTTGTAGAGAGATACATTGCATCACAGGTTCTTCAGACTATTGTGTCCATGCGAATTTGTAGAGAGATACAATGCATCACAGGTCCTTCAGACTATTGTGTCCATGCCAATGTGTAGAGAGATACAATGCAACACTGGTCCTTCAGACTATTGTGTCCATGCCAATTTGTAAAGAGATACAATGCATCACAGCTTCTTCAGACTATTGTGTCCATGTCCATTTGTAGAGAGATACAATGTATCACAGGGTCTTCAGACTATTGAGTCCATGAACAGTATGTAGAGACAGACAATGTTTCATAGGTCATTCAGTCTATTGTGTCCATGCCAATTTGTAGAGAGATAGAATGCATCACAGGTCCTTTAGACTATTGTATCCATGCCAATAGGTAGAAAGATACAATGCATCACAGGTCCTTCAGATTATTGAGTACATGCCCATTTGTAGAGAGATACAATGCATCACAGGTTCATCAGACAATAGTGTGCATGAACAATATCTAGAGATACAATGCTTCATAGGTCCTTCATACTATTGTGTCCATGCCAATTTGTAGAGAGATCCAATGCATCACAGGTCCTTCACAATATTGTGTCCGTGAACTATTTGTAGAGAGATACAATGCATAAAAGTTCCTTCAGACTATTGTGTCGATGCCAATTTGTACATAGATACAATGCATCACAGGTCCTTCAGTCTATTGTGTCCATGCCAATTTGTAGAGAGATAAAATGCATCACAGGTACTTCAGATTATTGTGTCCATTCCAATTTGTAGAGGAATGAAATGCATCTCAGGTCATTCAGAGTATTGTGTCCATGCCAATTCGTAGAGAGATACAATGCATCACAGGTGATTCAGATTATTGTGTCCATGCCAATTTGTACAGAGTAACAATACATCACAGGTCGTTCAGAATATTGTGTCCATGCCAATTTGTAGAGAGGTATATTGCATCACAGGTCCTTCAGACTATTGTGTCATTGCCAATTTGTAGAGATATACAATGCATCACAGATACTTCTGACGATTGTATCCATGACAATTTGTAGAGAGATACAATGCATCACATGTCCTTCAGATCATTGTGTCCATGCCAATTTGTAGAGAGATACAATGCATCACAGGTCCTTCACACTATTGTGTCCATTGAAATTTGTAGAGAGATACAATACATCACAGGTCCATCAGAATATTGTGTCCATGCCAATGTTTAGAGAGACACAATGCATAACAGGTCTTTCAAACTATTGTGTCCATGCCAACTTGTAGAGGGATACAATGCATCACAAGTCATTCAGATGATTGTCTTCATGCCAATTTGTAGAGAGATACAATCCATCACAGGTCCTTCTGTCTATTGTGCCCATGCCAATTTGTAGTAAGATACAATGCATCACAGGTCCTCCAAACTATTGTGTCCATGAACAATTTGTAGAGAGATACAATACATCACAGGTCCTTCAGGCTATTGTGTCCACACCAATTTGTAGAGAGATACAATGCATCACAGGTCCTTTAGACTAATGAGTCCATGCCAATTTGTAGAGAGATACAATGCATCACAGGTCGTTCAGAATATTGTGTCCATGCCAATATGTAGAGAGATACAATGCATCACAGGTCCATCAGACTATTGTGTCCATGAACAATTTGTAGAGAAATACAATGCATCACACTTCTTTCAGACTATTGTATCGATGCCAATTAGCAGAGAGATACAATGCAGCACCAGTACTTCAGAATAGTGTGTCTGTGAACAATTCATAGAGAGATACAATGCATCACAGGTCCTTCTGACTATTGTGTCCATGCCAATTTGTAGAGCGATACAATATATCACAGGTCCTTCAGACTATTGTGTCCATGCCAATGTGTAGAGAGGTACAATGCCAATTTGTAGAGAGATACAATGCATCATAGGTTCTTCAGACAATTGTGTCAATGCGAATTTGTAGAGAGATACAATGCATCACAGGTTTTTCAGACTATTGTGTCCATGCCAATGTGTAGAGAGATACAATGAATCACTGGTCCTTAAAACTATTAGTTCCATGCCAATTTATAGAGAAATACAATGCATCACAGGTCCTTCAGACTATTGTGTCCATGCCAATTTGTAAAGAGATACAATGCATCACAGCTTCTTCTGACTATTGTGTCCATGTCCATTTGTAGAGAGATAAAATGCATCACAGGGTCTTCAGACTATTGAGTCCATGAACAGAATGTAGAGACATACAATGTTTCATATGTCCTTCCGTCCATTGTGTCAATGCCAATTTGTAGAGAGATAGAATCCATCACAGGTGATTTAGAATATTGTATCCATGCCAATTGGTAGAAAGATACCATGCATCACAGGTCCTTCAGATTATTGAGTACATGCCCATTTGTAGAGAGATGCAATGCATCACATTTGTAGAGAGATACAATTCATTACAGATCCTTCAGACGACTGTGTCAAGGCCAATTTGTAGAGTGATACAATGCATCACAGGTCCTTCAGACTATTGTGTCCATGAACAATTTTTAGAGAGGTACATTGCATCACAGGTCCTTCAGACTATTGTGTCCATGAACAATTTGTAGTGAGAAACAATGCATCACAGATCCTTCAGTCTATTGTGTCCATGCCAATTTGTAGAGAAATAAAATGCATCACAGATCCTTCAGACGATCGTGTCCATGCCAATTTGTAGAGAGAAACAATGCATCACATGTCCTTCAGATCATTGTGTTCATGCCAATTTGTAGAGAGATACAATGCATCACAGGTCCTTCAGAATTTTGAGTCCATGCAAATTTGTAGACTGATACAATGCATCACAGGTCCTTCAGGCTATTATGTCTATGGAAATTTGTAGTGAGATAAAATGCATCAAAGATCCTTCAGACTATTGTGTCTATGCCAATGTGTAGAGACATACAATACATCACAGGTTCTTCAGACTATTGTGTCCATGCCAATGTGTAGAGAGATACAATGCCAATTCGTAGAGGGATACCATGCATCACAGGTTCTTCAGAATATTGTATCCATTCCAATTTGTAGAGAGATACAATGCATCAGAGGTCCTTCAGATAATTGTGTCCATGTCAATTTGTGGAGACATACAATGCATCACAGGTCCTTCAGACAAATGTGTCCATGAACAATTTGTAGAGAAATACAATGCATCACAGTTCCTTCAGACTATTGTATGCATGCCAATTTGTAGAGAGATACAATGCAGCACACGTCCTTCTGACTATTGTGTCCATTAACAATTTATGGAGAGATACAATGCATCACAGATCCTTCAGACGACTGTGTTAAGGCCAATTTGTGGAGTGATACAATGCATCACAGGTCCTTCAGACTATTGTGTCCTTGAACAATTTGTAGATAGATACAATGCATCACAGGTCCTTCAGACTATTGTGTCCATGCCAATATGTAGAGAGTACAATGCATCACAGGTCCTTCAGACAATTGTGTCCATGCCAATGTGTAGAGAGATACAAAGCAACTCTGGTCCTTCAAACTATTGGTTCCATGCCAATTTGTAGAGAAATACAATGCATCAAAGGTCCTTCAGACTATTGTGTTCATGCCAATTTGTAAAGAGATACAATGCATCACAGCTTCTTCAGACTATTGTGTCCATGTCCATTTGTTAAGATATACAATGCATCACAGGTCCTTCGGACTATTGTGCCCATGCCAATCTGTAGAGAGATACAATGCATCACAGGATCTTCACAATAATGTGTCCATGAACATTATCTAGAGAGATACGATGCTTCATAGGTCCTTCATAATATTGTGTCCATGCCAATTTGTAGAGAGATACAATACGTCACAGGTCCATCGGAATATTGTGTCCATGCCAATGTTTAGAGAGACACAATGCATAACAGGTCTTTCAAACTATTGTGTCCATGCCAACTTGTAGTGAGATACAAAGGATCACAAGTAATTCAGATGATTGTCTTCATGCCAATCTGTAGAAAGATACAATCTATCACAGGTCCTTCTGACTAGTGAGTCCATGCCAATTTGTAGAGCGATACAATGCATCACAGGTCCTTCAGACTATTGTGTCCATGGAAATTTGTAGAGAGATAAAATGCATCACAGGTCCTTCAGACTATTGTGTCTATGCCAATGTGTAGAGAGATACAATGCATCACAGGTCCTTCAGAATATTGTGTCCATGCCAATTTGTAGAGAGATACAATGCATCACAGGTTCTTCAGACAATTGTTTCCATGCCAATGTGTAGAGAGATACATTGCCAATTTGTAGAGAGATACAATGCATCACAGGTTGTTCAGACTATTGTGTCCATGCCAATGTGTAGAGAGATACAATGCAACACTGGTCCTTCAAAATATTGGTTCCATGCCAATTTGTAGAGAAATACAATGCATCACAGGTCCTTCAGACTTTTGTGTTCATGCCAATTTGTAAAGAGATACATTGCATCACAGCTTCTTCGGACTATTGTGTCCATTTCCATTTGTTGAGATATACAATGCATCACAGGTCCTTCAGACTATTGTGCCCATGCCAATCTGTAGAGAGATACAATGCATCACAGGATCTTCAAAATAATGTGTCCATGAACATTATCTAGAGAGATACAATGCTTCATAGGTCCATCAGACTATTGTTTCAATGCCAATTTGTAGAGAGATACAATACATCACAGATCCTTCAGAATATTGTGTCCATGCCAATTTGTAGAGAGGTATATTGCATCACAGGTCCTTCAGACTATTGTGTCCATGCCAATTTGTAGAGATATACAATGCATCACAGATCCTTCAGACGATTGTATCCATGCCAATTTGTAGAGAGATACAATGCATCACATGTCCTTCAGATCATGTGTCCATGCAAATTTGTAGAGAGATACAATGCATCACAGGTCCTTCAGACTATTGTGTCCATGGAAATTTGTAGAGAGATACAATGCATCACAGGACCTTCTGACTATTGTCTCCATGGCAATTTTTAGAGAGATACAATACATCATAGGTCCATCAGACTATTGTGTCCATTAACAATATGTAGAGAAATACAATGCATCACACGTCCTTCAGACTATTGTATCGATGCCAATTAGCAGAGAGATACATTGCAGCACAGGTCCTTCAGAATATTGGGTCTGTGAACAATTCATGGAGAGATACAATGCATCACAGGTCCTTCAGACTATTGTGTCCATGCCAATGTGTAGAGAGATACAATGCCAATTTGTAGAGAGATACATTGCATCACAGGTTCTTCAGACTATTGTGTCCATGCGAATTTGTAGAGAGATACAATGCATCACAGGTCCTTCAGACTATTGTGTCCATGCCAATGTGTAGAGAGATACAATGCAACACTGGTCCTTCAGACTATTGTGTCCATGCCAATTTGTAAAGAGATACAATGCATCACAGCTTCTTCAGACTATTGTGTCCATGTCCATTTGTAGAGAGATACAATGTATCACAGGGTCTTCAGACTATTGAGTCCATGAACAGTATGTAGAGACAGACAATGTTTCATAGGTCATTCAGTCTATTGTGTCCATGCCAATTTGTAGAGAGATAGAATGCATCACAGGTCCTTTAGACTATTGTATCCATGCCAATAGGTAGAAAGATACAATGCATCACAGGTCCTTCAGATTATTGAGTACATGCCCATTTGTAGAGAGATACAATGCATCACAGGTTCATCAGACAATAGTGTGCATGAACAATATCTAGAGATACAATGCTTCATAGGTCCTTCATACTATTGTGTCCATGCCAATTTGTAGAGAGATCCAATGCATCACAGGTCCTTCACAATATTGTGTCCGTGAACTATTTGTAGAGAGATACAATGCATAAAAGTTCCTTCAGACTATTGTGTCGATGCCAATTTGTACATAGATACAATGCATCACAGGTCCTTCAGTCTATTGTGTCCATGCCAATTTGTAGAGAGATAAAATGCATCACAGGTACTTCAGATTATTGTGTCCATTCCAATTTGTAGAGGAATGAAATGCATCTCAGGTCATTCAGAGTATTGTGTCCATGCCAATTCGTAGAGAGATACAATGCATCACAGGTGATTCAGATTATTGTGTCCATGCCAATTTGTACAGAGTAACAATACATCACAGGTCGTTCAGAATATTGTGTCCATGCCAATTTGTAGAGAGGTATATTGCATCACAGGTCCTTCAGACTATTGTGTCATTGCCAATTTGTAGAGATATACAATGCATCACAGATACTTCTGACGATTGTATCCATGACAATTTGTAGAGAGATACAATGCATCACATGTCCTTCAGATCATTGTGTCCATGCCAATTTGTAGAGAGATACAATGCATCACAGGTCCTTCACACTATTGTGTCCATTGAAATTTGTAGAGAGATACAATACATCACAGGTCCATCAGAATATTGTGTCCATGCCAATGTTTAGAGAGACACAATGCATAACAGGTCTTTCAAACTATTGTGTCCATGCCAACTTGTAGAGGGATACAATGCATCACAAGTCATTCAGATGATTGTCTTCATGCCAATTTGTAGAGAGATACAATCCATCACAGGTCCTTCTGTCTATTGTGCCCATGCCAATTTGTAGTAAGATACAATGCATCACAGGTCCTCCAAACTATTGTGTCCATGAACAATTTGTAGAGAGATACAATACATCACAGGTCCTTCAGGCTATTGTGTCCACACCAATTTGTAGAGAGATACAATGCATCACAGGTCCTTTAGACTAATGAGTCCATGCCAATTTGTAGAGAGATACAATGCATCACAGGTCGTTCAGAATATTGTGTCCATGCCAATATGTAGAGAGATACAATGCATCACAGGTCCATCAGACTATTGTGTCCATGAACAATTTGTAGAGAAATACAATGCATCACACTTCTTTCAGACTATTGTATCGATGCCAATTAGCAGAGAGATACAATGCAGCACCAGTACTTCAGAATAGTGTGTCTGTGAACAATTCATAGAGAGATACAATGCATCACAGGTCCTTCTGACTATTGTGTCCATGCCAATTTGTAGAGCGATACAATATATCACAGGTCCTTCAGACTATTGTGTCCATGCCAATGTGTAGAGAGGTACAATGCCAATTTGTAGAGAGATACAATGCATCATAGGTTCTTCAGACAATTGTGTCCATGCGAATTTGTAGAGAGATACAATGCATCACAGGTTTTTCAGACTATTGTGTCCATGCCAATGTGTAGAGAGATACAATGAATCACTGGTCCTTAAAACTATTAGTTCCATGCCAATTTATAGAGAAATACAATGCATCACAGGTCCTTCAGACTATTGTGTCCATGCCAATTTGTAAAGAGATACAATGCATCACAGCTTCTTCTGACTATTGTGTCCATGTCCATTTGTAGAGAGATAAAATGCATCACAGGGTCTTCAGACTATTGAGTCCATGAACAGAATGTAGAGACATACAATGTTTCATATGTCCTTCCGTCCATTGTGTCAATGCCAATTTGTAGAGAGATAGAATCCATCACAGGTGATTTAGAATATTGTATCCATGCCAATTGGTAGAAAGATACCATGCATCACAGGTCCTTCAGATTATTGAGTACATGCCCATTTGTAGAGAGATGCAATGCATCACATTTGTAGAGAGATACAATTCATTACAGATCCTTCAGACGACTGTGTCAAGGCCAATTTGTAGAGTGATACAATGCATCACAGGTCCTTCAGACTATTGTGTCCATGAAATATTTTTAGAGAGGTACATTGCATCACAGGTCCTTCAGACTATTGTGTCCATGAACAATTTGTAGTGAGAAACAATGCATCACAGATCCTTCAGTCTATTGTGTCCATGCCAATTTGTAGAGAAATAAAATGCATCACAGATCCTTCAGACGATCGTGTCCATGCCAATTTGTAGAGAGAAACAATGCATCACATGTCCTTCAGATCATTGTGTTCATGCCAATTTGTAGAGAGATACAATGCATCACAGGTCCTTCAGAATTTTGAGTCCATGCAAATTTGTAGACTGATACAATGCATCACAGGTCCTTCAGGCTATTATGTCTATGGAAATTTGTAGTGAGATAAAATGCATCAAAGATCCTTCAGACTATTGTGTCTATGCCAATGTGTAGAGACATACAATACATCACAGGTTCTTCAGACTATTGTGTCCATGCCAATGTGTAGAGAGATACAATGCCAATTCGTAGAGGGATACCATGCATCACAGGTTCTTCAGAATATTGTATCCATTCCAATTTGTAGAGAGATACAATGCATCAGAGGTCCTTCAGATAATTGTGTCCATGTCAATTTGTGGAGACATACAATGCATCACAGGTCCTTCAGACAAATGTGTCCATGAACAATTTGTAGAGAAATACAATGCATCACAGTTCCTTCAGACTATTGTATGCATGCCAATTTGTAGAGAGATACAATGCAGCACACGTCCTTCTGACTATTGTGTCCATTAACAATTTATGGAGAGATACAATGCATCACAGATCCTTCAGACGACTGTGTTAAGGCCAATTTGTGGAGTGATACAATGCATCACAGGTCCTTCAGACTATTGTGTCCTTGAACAATTTGTAGATAGATACAATGCATCACAGGTCCTTCAGACTATTGTGTCCATGCCAAAATGTAGAGAGTACAATGCATCACAGGTCCTTCAGACAATTGTGTCGATGCCAATTTGTAGAGAGATACAATGCATCACAGGTCCTTCAAAATAATGTGTCCGTGAACAATTTGTAGAGAGATACAATGCATAACAAGTCTTTCAGACTATTGTGTCGATGCCAATTTGTAGATAGATACAATGCATCACAGGTCCTTCAGTCTATTGTGTCCATGCCAATTTGTAGAGAGATAAAATGGACCACTGGTACTTCAGACTATTGTGTCCATTCCAATTTGTAGAGGAATACAGTGCATCTCAGGTCATTCAGTGTATTGTGCCAATGCCAATTTGTAGAGAGATACAATGCATCACAGGTGATTCAGATTATTGTGTCCATACCAACTTGTGCAGAGATACAATGCATCACAGATCCTTCAGACGACTGTGTCAAGGCAAATTTGTAGAGTGATACAATGCATCACAGGTCCTTCAGACTATTGTGTCCATGAACAATTTTTGTTGAGGTACATTGCATCACAGGTCCTTCAGACTAATGTGTCCATGAACAATTTATAGTGAGAAACAATGCATCACAGATCCTTCAGACTATTGTGTCCATGCAAATTTGTAGTGAGATAAAATGCATCACAGATCCTTCAGACTATTGTGTCTATGCCAATGTGTAGAGAGATACAATACATCACAGGTTCTTCAGATTATTGTGTCCATGCCAATGTGTAGAGAGATACAATGCCAATTCGTAGAGAGATACAATGCATCACAGGTTCTTCAGACTTTTGCGTCCATGCAAATTTGTAGAGATATACAATGCATCACAGGTTGTTCAGACTATTGTGTACATGCCAATTTGTAAAGAGATACAATGCATCACAGCTACTTCAGACTATTGTGTCCATGTCCATTTGTCGAGAGATACAATGCATCACAGGGTCTTCTGACTATTGAGTCCATGAACAGTATGTACAATCATACAATGTTTCATAGGTCCTTCAGTCTATTGTGTCGATGCCAATTTGTAGTGAGATAGAATGCATCACAGGTCCTTTAGACTATTGTATCCATGCCAATTCTTAGAGAAATACAATGCATCACAGGTCCTTCAGATTATTGAGTACATGCTCATTTTTAGAGAGATACAATGCATCACAGGTTCATCAGACTATAGTGTCCATGAACAATATCTAGAGAGATACAATGCTTCATAGGTCCTTCAGACTATTCAGTCCATGCCAATTTTTACAGAGTAACAATACATCACAGGTCATTCAGACTATTGTGTCCATTGCAATTTCTAGAGAGATACAAATCATCACAGGTTTTTCAGACTATTGTGTCCATGCCAATGTTTAGAGCGACACAATGCATAACAGGTATTTCAAACTGTTGTGTCCATGCCAATTTGTAGAGAGATACAATGCATCACAGGTCCTTCTAACTATTGCGTACATGCCAATTTGTAGAGAGATACAATGCATCACAGTTCCTTCAGACTATTGTGTCCATGCCAATGTGTTGAGATATACAATGCATCACAGGTCCTTCAGACTATTGTGCCCATGCCAATCTGTAGAGAGATACAATGCATCACAGAATTTTCACAATAATGTGTCCATGAACATTATCTAGAGAGATACAATGCTTCATAGGTCCTTCAGACTATTGTGTCCATGAACAATTTGTAGAGAGATACAATGCATCACAGGTCCTTCAGACTATTGTGTCCATGCCAATTTGTAGAGAGATAAAATGCATCACATGTCCTTCTGAATATTGTGTCCATACCAATTTGTAGAGAGGTACATTGCATCACAGGTCCTTCCGACTATTGTGTCCATGAACAATTTGTAGTGAGAAACAATGCATCACAGATCCTTCAGACTATTGTGTCCATGCCAATTTGTAGAGAGATACAATGCATAACAGATCCTTCAGACAATCGAGTCCATGCCAATTTGTAGAGAGATACAATGCATCACATGTCCTTCAGATCATTGTGTCCATGCCAATTTGTAGAGAGATACAATGCATCACAGGTCCTTCAGACTTTTGAGTCCATGCCAATTTGTAGACAGATACAATGCATCACAGGTCCTTCAGGCTATTGTGTCCATGGAAATTTGTAGTGAGATAATATGCATCACAGGTCCTTCAGACTATTGTGTCTATGCCAATGTGTAGAGAGATACAATACATCACAGGTTCTTCAGACTATTGTGTCCATGCCAATGTGTAGAGAGATACAATGACAATTTGTAGAGGGATACAATGCATCACAGGTTCTTCAGAATATTGTATCCATTCCAATTTGTAGAGAGATACAATGCATCAGAGGTCCTTCAGATAATTGTGTCCATGCCAATTTGTAGAGAGATACAATGCATCTCAGGTCCTTCAGACTTTTGAGTCCATGCCAATTTGTAGACAGATACGATGCATTAACAGGTCCTTCAATCTATTGTGTCCATGGAAATTTGTAGTGATATAATATGCATCACAGGTCCTTCAGACTACAGTGTCCATGCCAATTTTAGAGAGATACAATAAATCACAGGTTCTTCAGACTATTGTGTCCTTGAACAATTTGTAGAGAGATACAATTCATCACAGATCCTTCAGACTATTGTGTCTATGCCAATTTGTAGAGAGATACAATGCATCACAGGTCCTTAAGACTTTTGAGTCCATGCCAATTTGTAGAATGATACAAAGCATCACATGTCCTTCAGGCTATTGTGTCTATGGAAATTTGTAGTGAGATAAAATGCATCACAGATGCTTCAGTCTATTGTGTCTATGCCAATGTGTAGAGAGATACAATACATCACAGGTTCTTCAGACTATTGTGTCCATGCCAAAGTGTAGAGAGATACAATGCCAATTCGTAGAGGGATACAATGCATCACAGGTTCTTCAGAATATTGTATCCATTCCAATTTGTAGAGAGATACAATGCATCAGAGGTCCTTCAGATAATTGTGTCCATGCCAATTTGTAGAGAGATACAATGCATCTCAGGTCCTTCAGACTTTTGAGTCCATGCCAATTTGTAGACAGATACGATGCATTAACAGGTCCTTCAATCTATTGTGTCCATGGAAATTTGTAGTGATATAATATGCATCACAGGTCCTTCAGACTACAGTGTCCATGCCAATTTTAGAGAGATACAATAAATCACAGGTTCTTCAGACTATTGTGTCCTTGAACAATTTGTAGAGAGATACAATTCATCACAGATCCTTCAGACGACTGTGTCAAGGCCAATTTGTAGAGTGATACAATGCATCACAGGTCCTTCAGACTATTGTGTCCATGAACAATTTTTAGAGAGGTACATTGCATCACAGGTCCTTCAGACTATTGTGTGCATGAACAATTTGTAGTGAGAAACAATGCATCACAGATCCTTCAGTCTATTGTTTCCATGCCAATTTGTAGAGAAATAAAATGCATCACAGATCCTTCAGACGATCGTGTCCATGCCAATTTGTAGAGAGAAACAATGCATCACATGTCCTTCACATCATTGTGTTCATGCCAATTTGTAGAGAGATACAATGCATCACAGGTCCTTCAGAATTTTGAGTCCATGCAAATTTGTAGACTGATACA
Organism: Narcine bancroftii; assembly: GCF_036971445.1. NCBI lineage: Eukaryota > Metazoa > Chordata > Chondrichthyes > Torpediniformes > Narcinidae > Narcine > Narcine bancroftii. Next base: position 58,158,137 of record NC_091471.1, on the reverse strand, counting down.
ATGCATCACAGGTCCTTCAGGCTATTATGTCTATGGAAATTTGTAGTGAGATAAAATGCATCACAGATCCTTCAGACTATTGTGTCTATGCCAATGTGTAGAGACATACAATACATCACAGGTTCTTCAGACTATTGTGTCCATGACAATGTGTAGAGAGATACAATGCCAATTCGTAGAGGGATACCATGCATCACAGGTTCTTCAGAATATTGTATCCATTCCAATTTGTAGAGAGATACAATGCATCAGAGGTCCTTCAGATAATTGTGTCCATGTCAATTTGTGGAGACATACAATGCATCACAGGTCCTTCAGACAAATGTGTCCATGAACAATTTGTAGAGAAATACAATGCATCACAGGTCCTTCAGACGACTGTGTTAAGGCCAATTTGTGGAGTGATACAATGCATCACAGGTCCTTCAGACAATTGTGTCCTTGAACAATTTGTAGAGAGATACAATGCATCACAGGTCCTTCAGACTATTGTGTCCATGCCAATATGTAGAGAGTACAATGCATCACAGGTCCTTCAGACAATTGTGTCGATGCCAATTTGTAGAGAGATACAATGCATCACAGGTCCTTCAAAATAATGTGTCCGTGAACAATTTGTAGAGAGATACAATGCATAACAAGTCTTTCAGACTATTGTGTCGATGCCAATTTGTAGATAGATACAATGCATCACAGGTCCTTCAGTCTATTGTGTCCATGCCAATTTGTAGAGAGATAAAATGGACCACTGGTACTTCAGACTATTGTGTAAATTCCAATTTGTAGAGGAATACAGTGCATCTCAGGTCATTCAGTGTATTGTGCCAATGCCAATTTGTAGATAGATACAATGCATCACAGGTGATTCAGATTATTGTGTCCATACCAACTTGTGCAGAGATACAATGCATCACAGATCCTTCAGACGACTGTCAAGGCAAATTTGTAGAGTGATACAATGCATCACAGGTCCTTCAGACTATTGTGTCCATGAACAATTTGTAGAGAGATACAATGCATCACAGGTCCTTCAGACTATTGTGTCCATGCCAATATGTAGAGAGTACAATGCATCACAGGTCCTTCAGACAATTGTGTCGATGCCAATTTGTAGAGAGATACAATGCATCACAGGTCCTTCAAAATAATGTGTCCGTGAACAATTTGTAGAGAGATACAATGCATAACAAGTCTTTCAGACTATTGTGTCGATGCCAATTTGTAGATAGATACAATGCATCACAGGTCCTTCAGTCTATTGTGTCCATGCCAATTTGTAGAGAGATAAAATGGACCACTGGTACTTCAGACTATTGTGTAAATTCCAATTTGTAGAGGAATACAGTGCATCTCAGGTCATTCAGTGTATTGTGCCAATGCCAATTTGTAGATAGATACAATGCATCACAGGTGATTCAGATTATTGTGTCCATACCAACTTGTGCAGAGATACAATGCATCACAGATCCTTCAGACGACTGTCAAGGCAAATTTGTAGAGTGATACAATGCATCACAGGTCTTTCAGACTATTGTGTCTATGCCAATTTGTAGAGAGATACAATGCATCACAGGTCCTTAAGACTTTTGAGTCCATGCCAATTTGTAGAATGATACAAAGCATCACATGTCCTTCAGGCTATTGTGTCTATGGAAATTTGTAGTGAGATAAAATGCATCACAGATGCTTCAGTCTATTGTGTCTATGCCAATGTGTAGAGAGATACAATACATCACAGGTTCTTCAGACTATTGTGTCCATGCCAAAGTGTAGAGAGATACAATGCCAATTCGTAGAGGGATACAATGCATCACAGGTTCTTCAGAATATTGTATCCATTCCAATTTGTAGAGAGATACAATGCATCAGAGGTCCTTCAGATAATTGTGTCCATGCCAATTTGTAGAGAGATACAATGCATCTCAGGTCCTTCAGACTTTTGAGTCCATGCCAATTTGTAGACAGATACGATGCATTAACAGGTCCTTCAATCTATTGTGTCCATGGAAATTTGTAGTGATATAATATGCATCACAGGTCCTTCAGACTACAGTGTCCATGCCAATTTTAGAGAGATACAATAAATCACAGGTTCTTCAGACTATTGTGTCCTTGAACAATTTGTAGAGAGATACAATTCATCACAGATCCTTCAGACGACTGTGTCAAGGCCAATTTGTAGAGTGATACAATGCATCACAGGTCCTTCAGACTATTGTGTCCATGAACAATTTTTAGAGAGGTACATTGCATCACAGGTCCTTCAGACTATTGTGTCCATGAACAATTTGTAGTGAGAAACAATGCATCACAGATCCTTCAGTCTATTGTTTCCATGCCAATTTGTAGAGAAATAAAATGCATCACAGATCCTTCAGACGATCGTGTCCATGCCAATTTGTAGAGAGAAACAATGCATCACATGTCCTTCAGATCATTGTGTTCATGCCAATTTGTAGAGAGATACAATGCATCACAGGTCCTTCAGAATTTTGAGTCCATGCAAATTTGTAGACTGATACAATGCATCACAGGTCCTTCAGGCTATTATGTCTATGGAAATTTGTAGTGAGATAAAATGCATCACAGATCCTTCAGACTATTGTGTCTATGCCAATGTGTAGAGACATACAATACATCACAGGTTCTTCAGACTATTGTGTCCATGACAATGTGTAGAGAGATACAATGCCAATTCATAGAGGGATACCATGCATCACAGGTTCTTCAGAATATTGTATCCATTCCAATTTGTAGAGAGATACAATGCATCAGAGGTCCTTCAGATAATTGTGTCCATGTCAATTTGTGGAGACATACAATGCATCACAGGTCCTTCAGACAAATGTGTCCATGAACAATTTGTAGAGAAATACAATGCATCACAGGTCCTTCAGACGACTGTGTTAAGGCCAATTTGTGGAGTGATACAATGCATCACAGGTCCTTCAGACAATTGTGTCCTTGAACAATTTGTAGAGAGATACAATGCATCACAGGTCCTTCAGACTATTGTGTCCATGCCAATATGTAGAGAGTACAATGCATCACAGGTCCTTCAGACAATTGTGTCGATGCCAATTTGTAGAGAGATACAATGCATCACAGGTCCTTCAAAATAATGTGTCCGTGAACAATTTGTAGAGAGATACAATGCATAACAAGTCTTTCAGACTATTGTGTCGATGCCAATTTGAAGATAGATACAATGCATCACAGGTCCTTCAGTCTATTGTGTCCATGCCAATTTGTAGAGAGATAAAATGGACCACTGGTACTTCAGACTATTGTGTAAATTCCAATTTGTAGAGGAATACAGTGCATCTCAGGTCATTCAGTGTATTGTGCCAATGCCAATTTGTAGATAGATACAATGCATCACAGGTGATTCAGATTATTGTGTCCATACCAACTTGTGCAGAGATACAATGCATCACAGATCCTTCAGACGACTGTCAAGGCAAATTTGTAGAGTGATACAATGCATCACAGGTCCTTCAGACTATTGTGTCCATGAACAATTTTTAGAGAGGTACATTGCATCACAGGTCCTTCAGACTAATGTGTCCATGAACAATTTATAGTGAGAAACAATGCATCACAGATCCTTCAGACTATTGTGTCCATGCAAATTTGTAGTGAGATAAAATGCATCACAGATCCTTCAGACTATTGTGTCTATGCCAATGTGTAGAGAGATACAATACATCACAGGTTCTTCAGACTATGGTGTCCATGCCAATGTGTAGAGAGATACAATGCCAATTCGTAGAGAGATACAATGCATCACAGGTTCTTCAGACTTTTGCGTCCATGCGAATTTGTAGAGATATACAATGCATCACAGGTTGTTCAGACTATTGTGTACATGCCAATTTGTAAAGAGATACAATGCATCACAGCTACTTCAGACTATTGTGTCCATGTCCATTTGTCGAGAGATACAATGCATCACAGGGTCTTCTGACTATTGAGTCCATGAACAGTATGTACAATCATACAATGTTTCATAGGTCCTTCAGTCTATTGTGTCGATGCCAATTTGTAGTGAGATAGAATGCATCACAGGTCCTTTAGACTATTGTATCCATGCCAATTGTTAGAGAAATACAATGCATCACAGGTCCTTCAGATTATTGAGTACATGCTCATTTTTAGAGAGATACAATGCATCACAGGTTCATCAGACTATAGTGTCCATGAACAATATCTAGAGAGATACAATGCTTCATAGGTCCTTCAGACTATTCAGTCCATGCCAATTTTTACAGAGTAACAATACATCACAGGTCATTCAGACTATTGTGTCCATTGCAATTTCTAGAGAGATACAAATCATCACAGGTTTTTCAGACTATTGTGTCCATGCCAATGTTTAGAGCGACACAATGCATAACAGGTATTTCAAACTGTTGTGTCCATGCCAATTTGTAGAGAGATACAATGCATCACAGTTCCTTCAGACTATTGTGTCCATGCCAATGTGTTGAGATATACAATGCATCACAGGTCCTTCAGAGTATTGTGCCCATGCCAATCTGTAGAGAGATACAATGCATCACAGAATTTTCACAATAATGTGTCCATGAACATTATCTAGAGAGATACAATGCTTCATAGGTCCTTCAGACTATTGTGTCCATGAACAATTTGTAGAGAGATACAATGCTTCACAGGTCCTTCAGACTATTGTGTCCATGCCAATATGTAGAGAGATACAATGAATCACAGGTCCTTCAGACAATTGTGTCAATGCCAATTTGTAGAGAGATACAATGCATCACAGGTCCTTCACAATAATGTGTCCTTGAACAATTTGTAGAGAGATACAATGCATAACAGGTCTTTCAGACTATTGTGTCGATGCCAATTTGTAGATAGATACAATGCATCACAGGTCCTTCAGTCTATTGTGTCCATGCCAATTTGTAGAGAGATACAATACATCACAGGTCCTTCAGACTATTGTGTCCATGAACAATTTGAAGAGAGATACAATGCATCACAGGTCCTTCTGACTATTGTGTCCATGCCAATTTGTAGAGAGACAGAATACATCACAGGTCCATCTGACTATTGTGTCCATGAACAATTTGTAGAGAATTACAATGCATCACACGTCCTTCAGACTATTTTATCGATGCCAATTAGCAGAGAGATACAATGCAGTACAGGTCCTTCACAATAATGTGTCTGTGAACATGCCCATTTTTAGAGAGATACAATGCATCACAGGTTCATCAGACTATAGTGTCCATGAACAATATCTAGAGAGATACAATGCTTCATAGGTCCTTCAGACTATTCAGTCCATGCCAATTTTTACAGAGTAACAATACATCACAGGTCATTCAGACTATTGTGTCCATTGCAATTTCTAGAGAGATACAAATCATCACAGGTTTTTCAGACTATTGTGTCCATGCCAATGTTTAGAGCGACACAATGCATAACAGGTACTTCAAACTGTTGTCTCCATGCCAATTAGTAGAGAGATACAATGCATCACAGATCCTTCTAACTATTGCGTACATGCCAATTTGTAGAGAGATACAATGCATCACTGTTCCTTCAGACTATTGTGTCCATGCCAATGTGTTGAGATATACAATGCATCACAGGTCCTTCAGACTATTGTGCCCATGCCAATCTGTAGAGAGATACAATGCATCACAGAATTTTCACAATAATGTGTCCATGAACATTATCTAGAGAGATACAATGCTTCATAGGTCCTTCAGACTATTGTGTCCATGAACAATTTGTAGAGAGATACAATGCATCACAGGTCCTTCAGACTATTGTGTCCATGCCAATATGTAGAGAGATACAATGCATCACAGGTCCTTCAGACAATTGTGTCAATGCCAATTTGTAGAGAGATACAATGCATCACAGGTCCTTCACAATAATATGTCCTTGAACAATTTGTAGAGAGATACAATGCATAACAGGTCTTTCAGACTATTGTGTCGATGCCAATTTGTAGATAGATACAATGCATCACAGGTCCTTCAGTCTATTGTGTCCATGCCAATTTGTAGAGAGATACAATACATCACATGTCCTTCAGACTATTGTGTCCATGAACAATTTGAAGAGAGATACAATGCATCACAGGTCCTTCTGACTATTGTGTCCATGCCAATTTGTAGAGAGATAGAATACATCACAGGTCCATCTGACTATTGTGTCCATGAACAATTTGTAGAGAATTACAATGCATCACACGTCCTTCAGACTATTTTATCGATGCCAATTAGCAGAGAGATACAATGCAGTACAGGTCCTTCACAATAGTGTGTCCGTGAACAATACATAGAGAGATACAATGCATCACAGGTCCTTCAGATGATTGTGTCCATGCCAATTTGTAGAGAGATACAATACATCACAGGTCCATCAGACTATTGTGTCCATGCCAATATGTAGTGAGATACAATGCATCACAGGTCCTTCAGACTATTTTGTCCATGCCAATTTGTAGAGGGATAAAATGCATCACAGGTCCTTCAGAATATTGTGCCCATGCCAATTTGCAGAGAGATACAATGCTTCACAGGTCCTTCAGACTGTGTGTCCATTCCAATTTGCCGAGAGATACAATGCATCACAGGTCCCTCAGACTATTGTGTTCATGCCAATTTGTAGAGAGATACAATGCATCACAGCTCCTTCAGACTATTGTGTCCATGCCAATTTGTAGAGAGATACAATACTTCACAGTTCCTTCAGACCATTGTGTCCATGAACAGTTTGTAGAGGGATACAATGCTTCACAGATCATTCAGACTATTATGTCCATGCCAATATGTAGAATGATACAATGCATCACAGGTCCTTCAGACCATTGTGTCCATGCCAGTTTGTAGAGAGATACAAAGCATCACAGCTCCTTCAGATTATTTTGTCCATGTCAATTTGTAGAGAGATACAATGCATCAAAGGCCCTTCAGAATATTTTGTCCCTGCCTTTTTGTAGAGAGTTACAATGCATCACAGGTCCTTCAGACTATAGTGTCCATGCCAATTTTAGAGAGATACAATAAATAACAGGTTCTTCAGACTATTGCGTTCATGAACAATTTGTAGAGAGATAAAATGCATCACAGGTCCTTCAGACTATTGTTTCCATGCCAATTGGTTTAGAGATACAATGCTTCACAGGTCCTTTAGACTATTGTATCCATGCCAATTGGTAGAGAGATACAATGCATCACAGGTCTTTCAGACTATTGTGTCGATGCCAATTTGTAGATAGATACAATGCATCACAGGTCCTTCAGTCTATTGTGTCCATGCCAATTTGTAGAGAGATACAATACATCACAGGTCCTTCAGACTATTGTGTCCATGAACAATTTGAAGAGAGATACAATGCATCACAGGTCCTTCTGACTATTGTGTCTATGCCAATTTGTAGAGAGATAGAATACATCACAGGTCCATCTGACTATTGTGTCCATGAACAATTTGTAGAGAATTACAATGCATCACAAGTCCTTCAGACTATTTTACCGATGCCAATCAGCAGAGAGATACAATGCAGTACAGGTTCTTCACAATAGTGTGTCCGTGAACAATTCATAGAGAGATACAATGATTCACAGATCCTTCAGATGATTGTTTCCATGCCAATTTGTAGAGAGATACAATACATCACAGGTCCATCAGACTATTGTGTCCATGCCAATATGTAGTGAGATACAATGCATCACAGTTCCTTCAGACTATTGTGTCCATGCCAATTTGTAGAGGGATATAATGCATCACAGGTCCTTCAGAATATTGTGCCCATGCCAATTTGCAGAGAGATACAATGCTTCACAGGTCCTTCAGACTGTTTGTCCATTCCAATTTGCTGAGAGATACAATGCATCACAGGTCCCTCAGACTATTGTGTTCATGCCAATTTGTAGAGAGATACAATGCATCACAGCTCCTTCAGACTATTGTGTCCATGCCAATTTGTAGAGAGATACAATACTTCACAGTTCCTTCAGACCATTGTGTCCATGAACAGTTTGTAGAGGGATACAATGCTTCTCAGATCCTTCAGACTATTATGTCCATGCCAATATGTAGAATGATACAATGCATCACAGGTCCTTCAGACCATTGTGTCCATGCCAGTTTGTAGAGAGATACAAAGCATCACAGGTCCTTCAGATTATTTTGTCCATGTCAATTTTTAGAGAGATACAATGCATCAAAGGCCCTTCAGAATATTTTGTCCCTGCCTATTTGTAGAGAGTTACAATGCATCACAGGTCCTTCAGGCTATAGTGTCCATGCCAATGTTAGAGAGATACAATAAATCACAGGTTCTTCAGACTATTGTGTTCATGAACAATTTGTAGAGAGATAAAATGCATCACAGGTCCTTCAGACTATTGTTTCCATGCCAATTGGTTTAGAGATACAATGCTTCACAGGTCCTTCCGACTATGGTGTCCTTGCCAATTTGAAGAGAGAAACAATGCATCAGAGGTTCTTCAGACTATTGTGTCCATGCCAATTTGTAGAGGGATACAATGCATCACATGTCCTTCAGATTATTGTGTCCATGCCAATTTGTAGAGAGATACATTGCATCACATGTCTTTCAGACTATTGTGTCCATGCCAATATTGTAGAGGGATAAAATGTATCACAGGTTCTTAAGACTATTGTGTCTATGCACATTTGTAGAGAGATACAATGCATCACCGTTCCTTCAGAATATTGTGTCCATGCCAATTTGTAGAGAGATACAATGCATCACAGTTCCTTCAGAATATTGTGTACATGTCTATTTGTAGAGAGATACAATGCATCACAGGTCCTTCAGACTATTGTGTCCATGCCAATTTGTAGAGAGATGCAATGCATCGCAGGTCCTATAGATTATTGTGACCATGCCAATTTGTAGAGAGATACAATGCATCACAGGTCCTTTAGACTATTGTATCCATGCCAATTGGTAGAGAGATACAATGCATCACAGGTCCTTCAGATTATTGAGTACATGCCCCTTTGTAGAGAGATACAATGCATCACAGGTTTATCAGACTATAGTGTCCATGAACAATATCTAGAGTGATACAATGCTTCATAGGTCCTTCAGACTATTCAGTGCATGCCAATTGGTACAGAGTAACAATACATCACAGTTCGTTCAGACTATTGTGTCCATACCAATTTGTAGAGAGATACAATACATCACAGGTCCATCAGACTATTGTGTCCATGCCAATATGTAGTGAGATACAATGCATCACAGTTCCTTCAGACTATTGTGTCCATGCCAATTTGTAGAGGGATAAAATGCATCACAGGTCCTTCAGAATATTGTGCCCATGCCAATTTGCAGAGAGATACAATGCTTCACAGGTCCTTCAGACTGTGTGTCCATTCCAATTTGCTGAGAGATACAATGCATCACAGGTCCCTCAGACTATTGTGTTCATGCCAATTTGTAGAGAGATACAATGCATCACAGGTCCTTTAGACTATTGTATCCATGCCAATTGGTAGAGAGATACAATGCATCACAGGTCCTTCAGATTATTGAGTACATGCCCCTTTGTAGAGAGATACAATGCATCACAGGTTTATCAGACTATAGTGTCCATGAACAATATCTAGAGTGATACAATGCTTCATAGGTCCTTCAGACTATTCAGTGCATGCCAATTGGTACAGAGTAACAATACATCACAGTTCGTTCAGACTCTTGTGTCCATACCAATTTGTAGAGAGATACAATACATCACAGGTCCATCAGACTATTGTGTCCATGCCAATATGTAGTGAGATACAATGCATCACAGTTCCTTCAGACTATTGTGTCCATGCCAATTTGTAGAGGGATAAAATGCATCACAGGTCCTTCAGAATATTGTGCCCATGCCAATTTGCAGAGAGATACAATGCTTCACAGGTCCTTCAGACTGTGTGTCCATTCCAATTTGCTGAGAGATACAATGCATCACAGGTCCCTCAGACTATTGTGTTCATGCCAATTTGTAGAGAGATACAATGCATCACAGCTCCTTCAGACTATTGTGTCCATGCCAATTTGTAGAGAGATACAATACTTCACAGTTCCTTCAGACCATTGTGTTCATGAACAGTTTGTAGAGGGATACAATGCTTCACAGATCCTTCAGACTATTATGTCCATGCCAATATGTAGAATGATACAATGCATCACAGGTCCTTCAGACCATTGTGTCCATGCCAGTTTGTAGAGAGATACAAAGCATCACAGGTCCTTCAGATTATTTTGTCCATGTCAATTTGTAGAGAGATACAATGCATCAAAGGCCCTTCAGAATATTTTGTCCCTGCCTATTTGTAGAGAGTTACAATGCATCACAGGTCCTTCAGGCTATAGTGTCCATGCCAATGTTAGAGAGATACAATAAATCACAGGTTCTTCAGACTATTGTGTTCATGAACAATTTGTAGAGAGATAAAATGCATCACAGGTCCTTCAGACTATTGTTTCCATGCCAATTGGTTTAGAGATACAATGCTTCACAGGTCCTTCCGACTATGGTGTCCTTGCCAATTTGAAGAGAGAAACAATGCATCAGAGGTTCTTCAGACTATTGTGTCCATGCCAATTTGTAGAGGGATACAATGCATCACATGTCCTTCAGATTATTGTGTCCATGCCAATTTGTAGAGAGATACATTGCATCACATGTCTTTCAGACTATTGTGTCCATGCCAATATTGTAGAGGGATAAAATGTTTCACAGGTTCTTAAGACTATTGTGTCTATGCACATTTGTAGAGAGATACAATGCATCACCGTTCCTTCAGAATATTGTGTCCATGCCAATTTGTAGAGAGATACAATGCATCACAGTTCCTTCAGAATATTGTGTCCATGTCTATTTGTAGAGAGATACAATGCATCACAGGTCCTTCAGACTATTGTGTCCATGCCAATTTGTAGAGAGATGCAATGCATCGCAGGTCCTATAGATTATTGTGACCATGCCAATTTGTAGAGAGATACAATGCATCACAGGTCCTTTAGACTATTGTATCCATGCCAATTGGTAGAGAGATACAATGCATCACAGGTCCTTCAGATTATTGAGTACATGCCCCTTTGTAGAGAGATACAATGCATCACAGGTTTATCAGACTATAGTGTCCATGAACAATATCTAGAGTGATACAATGCTTCATAGGTCCTTCAGACTATTCAGTGCATGCCAATTGGTACAGAGTAACAATACATCACAGTTCGTTCAGACTATTGTGTCCATACCAATTTATAGAGAGATACAATGCATCACAGGTTTTTCAGACTATTGTGTCCATGCCAATGTGTCGAGAGAAACAATGCATAACAGGCCCGTCAAACGATTGTGTCCATGCCAATTTGTAGAGAGATACATTGCATCACAGATCCTTCTAACAATTGTGTCCATGCCAATTTGTATAGATATACAATGCATCACAGGTCCTTCAGACTATTGTGTCCATGCCATTTTGTTGAGAGATACAATGCATCTCAGGTACCTCAGATTATTGTTTCCATGCAAATTTGTAGAGAGATACATTGCATCACGAGTCCTTCAGAATATTGAATCCATTCCAATTTGTAGAGAGATACAATGCATCAGAGGTCCTTCAGATAATTGTGTCCATGCCAATTGGTGTAGAGATACAATGCATCACAGGTCCTTCAGACTAATGTGTCCATGAACAATTTGTAGAGAAATAAAATTCATCACAGGTCCTTCAGACTATTGTATGCATGCCAATTTGTAGATAGATACAATGCAGCACACGTCCTTCTGACTATTGTGTCCATGAACAATTTATGGAGAGATACAATGCATCACAGATCCTTCAGACGACTGTGTTAAGGCCAATTTGTAGAGAGATACAATGCATCACAGCTCCTTCAGACTATTGTGTCCATGCCAATTTGTAGAGAGATACAATACTTCACAGTTCCTTCAGACCATTGTGTCCATCAACAGTTTGTAGAGGGATACAATGCTTCACAGATCTTTCAGACTATTATGTCCATGCAAATATGTAGAATGATACAATGCATCACAGGTCCTTCAGACCATTGTGTCCATGCCAGTTTGTAGAGAGATACAAAGCATCACAGGTCCTTCAGATTATTTTGTCCATGTCAATTTGTAGAGAGATACAATGCATCAAAGGCTCTTCAGAATATTTTGTCCCTGCCTATTTGTAGAGAGTTACAATGCATCACAGGTCCTTCAGACTATAGTGTCCATGCCAATTTTAGAGAGATACAATAAATCACAGGTTCTTCAGACTATTGCGTTCATGAACAATTTGTAGAGAGATAAAATGCATCACAGGTCCTTCAGACTATTGTTTCCATGCCAATTGGTTTAGAGATACAATGCTTCACAGGTCCTTCCGACTATGGTGTCCTTGCCAATTTGAAGAGAAAAACAATGCATCAGAGGTTCTTCAGACTATTGTGTCCATGCCAATTTGTAAAGGGATACAATGCATCACATGTCCTTCAGATTATTGTGTCCATGCCAATTTGTAGAGAGATACATTGCATCACATGTCTTTCAGACTATTGTGTCCATGCCAATTTGTAGAGGGATACAATGTATCACAGGTTCTTAAGACTATTGTGTCTATGCACATTTTTAGAGAGATACAATGCATCACCGTTCCTTCAGAATATTGTGTCCATGCCAATTTGTAGAGAGATACAATGCATCACAGTTCCTTCAGAATATTTTGTCCATGCCAATTTGTAGAGAGATACAATGCATCACAGGTCCTTCAGACTATTGTGTCCATGCCAATTTGTAGAGAGATGCAATGCATCGCAGGTCCTATAGATTATTATTGTCAGAAATAAAACTTCTCACACATGAGTCTCTTTAAAACTGATGACACGACAAGCTTTATTTACAAGTCTGCAGAGTTGGACACAACTGGTTTCTTACCAGTTAAGCCCCGATACATACAGTGCATTGATTTTTATACCCTTATTGTTTGCCCTTCCCCTTCTTATTAATACTGTTTTAATTGGTTAGTATTGCAAAAGCATTCTAAGTATAACTGCATTTTTAATTATCACGTTCGTTACGTACGCTGTGAACTCTACATACACTAAATTCTGTTTCTCACCCTTCTTATCAATCCTTTGTCTCCTGCATGTCTCTCACTATGACCATGAAAAGATAGGTTTTTAAAAAAACATATTCAGCTTTTGTCCTTGGCTGCTAGTAAGCTCCCTGTCCGTTCTGGCTTCCCTTTTTATGATTAATCATCACATTTTAACTTGAGTCATTTTAACCTAAATTCTCTATATAACAATCCACCCCTTTCTCTCTTTAAAATGTGTGTAATATATATAGATATGAATTCATCTGTGGACCCCCGCAGACCCAACAATTGGTTACATTAAAAGTTCCTGCAATTTTAGTTGCAAGATCTACAAAAAGGTTATTTCCCCCAACTGCATGACCGAAACTTTCATGGTTATTTGGATGGACTCGAACTAAGTCCGGCTGTCTTAAAGGGACAGGCAATTTCGGGTGTGGAGTGTAACTTCTCATTGGAACAGTACGTTGGTGTATGCAAAACCAGAGTCCATCAGGGCATGGTGGGCTTGAGTCACCTTTCCAACCGTTAAGAGGGAAAGGAGTGGTATTAGGAATCTGTATATAATGACCCATATTATTTCCTTCTTTTTCCACACAAGGGGTATATGGATGTTGGGTGGTATTTTCTGCCCAACATTTCTCAGGAACTGAGGTATGGGAAATGAAATTACCTTCCTTTCTTCCCCAAATGTGGTCCTGAAACAGGACCACTGTATCTCTGCATTTCTTACATTTCACACCTGATAAAGACATAGGCAAACTAAGAAAAATCAAAGAACATAACAATAACATTGTGAATTAAGTCTTTTTGCGAAATCGTAAGGTAAGAGGTTTTTCTCCAGGAATACAAGTCCAATCTGAGTTCGTATCAGGGTCCTGTGGCGCCTCTACAGGTCCCTTAAATCTGGATGCGTGTGTCCACCCCTTCTCTCTTGTTCGTGCTGCAGCTTCTGTAGTTAAGAGAACTTGGTATGGACCTTCCCACTGGGGCTGGAGTTTTTCAGTTTTCCAGGTCTTGATGAGAATCCAGTCTCCTGGTTCCACTTTGTGTAAAGAAAAGTCTAAAGGCGGTGTTTGTGCCAATAGTCCTCTCTTTCGTAAATCTGCAAGAGAGCGTGACAGTGCCTGTAAATAGTTCCTAACAAATATATCCCCTTCCCCCAAGGTGGGACACCCCTCAACTGTACTCCAGAAGGGAAGCCCAAACATCATTTCATAAGGGGACAGCCCTACATCTTTTCGTGGGGCAGTACGAATTCTCAATAAGGCTAGGGGCAGACACTTTATCCAAGGCATTTTAGTTTCCACCATTAACTTTGTCAATTGGATTTTTAGTGTTCCATTCATACGCTCGACCTTCCCTGAGCTTTGTGGATGCCAAGGGGTATGTAATTTCCAAGAGACCTGTAATGCATCACAAATCAATTGTTGGATTTTTGAAGAAAAATGTGGACCCCTGTCTGAGTCTATAGAATCCATTATACCATATCTGGGGATTATCTGCTCTAGGAGGAGGCGAGCTACTGTAGAGGCTGTAGTATTTATTGTTGGGAAGGCTTCTACCCATCGGGTAAAGTGATCTATTATCACCAACAGATATTTCCATCTTTGAACTTGAGGTAACTCTGTGAAGTCGATCTGGATACGTTGAAAAGGGCGTATGGCTAATGGTTGACCTCCCATGGTCCCTGTCCTCATTATCTTCTTATTAATTTTTGTGCATAGGTAACAATTTTGCACCTCTTGTTGGGCCAAGGTGTAGATTCCCTTACACACATATTCTCGAAGCACTGTGTCACATAAGGCTTGGGTGCCCCAGTGGCTCTGTTGATGCAGGTGTTTTAAAATATTGCGAGTTATTTCTTTATTTAGAACAATTCTTCCATCTGGTGTTTTCCATGTTCCATCAGGTAACTGGCTTGCGCCCAGCTGATCCATGTTCTTTTCTTCTTTAGCAGTGAAAATGGGAGCTGTCTTTATGCCTTGCCTTATTGGGATTAAAGTCAGCAAACGGACTTCTTGTTGCATGGCTGCTCTTTTGGCTTCTTCATCAGCCAGTCTGTTTCCAATTGCTGTCGGGTTATCTCCCCTTTGATGGCTTGGTATGTAGACCACTGCTATTTCTTGGGGTAATGTTAAGGCTTCTAGAGTCAGAGTAATCATCTGTTCGTGTGCCAATTCCTTTCCTCTTGATGTAATTAGACCACGCTCCTTCCAGATCTTACCAAATGTATACACTACTCCGTATGCGTATTTGGAATCTGTGTAAATCGTTCCAATTTTCTTTGCCAGTATTTTGAGGGCTCTCTGCAAGGCATATAGTTCACAGGATTGTGCTGACCAGCTTCCGGGTAGTCTCGTGGATTCTACTACTTTCCAAGTATTTCCTTCTATTATAGCATACCCATTTCTTCTCATTCCGTCAACACATCTGGCGGAGCCATCAATGTAGAATTCATATCCTTCTCCCAGCGGAGTATCGCAAAGGTCTTCTCGGGTCTTGGTCTGAAGATCTGTCAACTCGACACAGTCGTGCTCCACCTCTCTCTCTGTTTCACTGCCGTATAAAAACTGAGCTGGGTTGCAGCTATTAATCTTTGCAAACTGTAGATCTTCTCCGACCATTAAAATGGTTTCATACTTTAATATGCGAGAATCAGTCAGCCATCGATGGGCAGTTTGTGTTAATAAAACACTCACAGAATGGGAGGTGTACACAGTCATCTTTCCTCCAAAAGTAAGTTTACGTGCTTCCTCTACCAACAGAGCAGCAGCCGCTACTCCCTGGATACACGTCGGCCATCCGCGAGACACTGGGTCCATCATTTTGGAAAGGAAAGCCACTGGGTGTCGCTGACCGCCTTTTTCCTGTGTTAAAACTCCCACAGCTGTTCCTTGGTTATGAGTGACAAATAGCTGGAAGGGCTGTTTTAAAGAGGGCAGAGTGAGTACTGGGGCTCGTGTCAGGCGATGCTTCTAGTCCTCGAACCATCCCTCCTCCTCCTGGGTCCATTTCAATGGATATTCATTTTCATTTGTCAGTTTTTCATACATAAACTTCACCAAAGCTGAGTAGTCCTCTATCCATAACCTACAGTAACCTAAGAGTCCCAGGAATTGTCTTATTTCCTTCTTATTACGGGGTAACGGCATTCTAGTGATTCCCGCAATCCGTTCAGGGGTAATCCGTTTCTGTCCTTTACTTATCTGGTGTCCCAGATATATCACAGTTTTCTCAACAAACTGTAACTTGTTTCTGGACACTCGTAGACCCTTTTTCCCCAGATAATTCAAGAGTCTAATGGTCTCTCTCCTCATTTCTTGTTCCTTGGGTCCTGATAATAGTAAATCATCCACATACTGCATTAGTTGGGAATCATCAGATTGTGGATAGTCCATCAGGATTTGTTCTAGCATTTGTCCAAACAGGTTTGGAGATTCAGTGAACCCTTGGGGCAATACAGTCCACCGAAACTGTCTCCGTCTACCTGTCCATGGATTTTCCCATTCAAACGCAATCATATCTCTACTTTCCTCTTCTAACGGACAAGTCCAGAAGGCATCCTTCAAGTCAATAACACTAAACCACTCATGGTCTGGGGGAATCCGACTCATAATAGTATAGGGATTAGGCACCACTGGGTGGCGGGTCTGAACAATAGCATTCAAACTTCTTAGATCCTGAACTAGGCGATAGGATCCATCTGACTTTTTTACTGGGAGTATAGGGGTGTTATAAGGTGACATGCATTCTTCTAATAGTCCGTCTCGTATTAAAGTCTCAATTACCGGCTGTAGCCCTTTTCTCCCTTCCAAAGAAATAGGATACTGACGTTTCCTTACCGGCTGATGACCTGGTATTAATGTGACATGTAAAGGTGGGATGTCCAGACCTCCTCGATTTCCCTCCTTATACCAGACTCTCTCGTCAATCTGCCGTTCATCCTCTTCCTTTAAAGCGCAAAGGTGGACTCGCACTTCTCCGTCCACAGGGAGAGCACCCAAACCTAGGAGAGCCTGTAAGTCCCTTCCTAGGAGGTTAAATCCAGCCGAAGGTAATAACAAGAGGTCTTGTACCCCTTCTCTTTCTTCCAGTTTCACTGTTACTTGGGGAATTATTGATACCATTCTGGGAGCTCCTTCTATCCCAGAAATTGTCAAATTACTTTTTATAGGCTCAGTTCCGATTGGCACAGTTATTACACTACTTCGTTCCGCTCCTGTGTCCACCATAAACACCACCTCTTCTCCCTTGGGACCAATTTTTAGTTTTACCAGGGGTTCCCTCTTATATTTGGTCCCTAACATTTGGAACCCCTGACACCCCTAATCTTCTTCCATAAGTTCGAGGGCACGCAGTTCCCTCTTGTATCGGGGGCATTCCCTCTTAAAGTGTCCTTCCTCATTGGAGTAATAGCACTTAACGAACCTCCGGGGTCTTCCCTCTCTTGGATATCTTGGATTGTTTAGAGGAAGGTTTTGTTTTCTTTCCCCTCTGGATTCAGCATTCATCTGTCGGATAGTCTGTACCATAACCTTTGTCGCCCTCTTTTGATCTTCTTCTTCTCTCTGCACATATACTTTTTGCGCCTTTTTTAACAGGTCACTTAGGGGTTTTTTGCTCCAGTCCTCCTCCTTTTCTAGTTTCTTTCTAATGTCTTGCCATGATTTGGAAACAAATTCAATTCGAATAAGCTGTTCACCCATTGGTGTACTAGGGTCCACACCAGCATACTGTTGGACATTCTTTCTCACCCTCTCCAAAAAATCAGTAGGGGACTCGTCTTTCCCCTGGTGGTTCCCAAATGCCTTGGTAAAATTGTGACCCTTTGGCACAGCCTCCCGTATCCCTTTAATTGTCCACTCTCTATATTGTCTCATACTTGCCAATCCCTCGGGTGTTCGTTTGTCCCACCTGGGTTCATTTAGGGGATATTTTTGTTCATGGGGTCTAGGGTCCCCAGGTTGTTCATATTCCCACATGAGGAGGGCAGCCCGTCGAATCATCTGCCTCTCCTGGGGTGAAAATAATGTTCCCATTATTGCCTGCATCTCTTCCCACGTATATGTGTTTGGTCCCAAGAATTGGTCAAGCTGTTCAGCCAGTCCTATAGGATCTTCTAATAACTTTTTCATTTCTTTCTTAAATCCCCGCACCTCTGTACTAGTTAGGGGAACATTCACATATCCCGTTCCCCCTCCCGGTCCTCCCATAGGAACTTCCCTCAGGGGATTTAGGCTTATTGAAAATTTTGATGGTCCTGGACCAGTCTGGGATCTTGTCCAGGGTCGGTTTACCGGTGGAAGTTTAGGGTCCGACTCCCTTAATTCATCCTTTTTATCCCGGCCCCCTTCGGGGCAATCAGATTCATCACCTTTCCCCTCCGGTAATAAGCTTTCCTCGGGCGCAGTAGGCACCGGGGGAATATAAGGAGGGGGAAGGTTGTCCAGAGGTTCCCATTTCTTTTCTCCTGCCACTCTCAATTTAAAACATTCTGTTAAGGATCCTGGCCAGGGAACCCAACAAAATGCATATGCTGACTCTTCTTGATTCACCTTTGGTCTCGAATTTACATATATGTTTAATGCTTGTCTAACCCAATCCTCATCAGATCCAAATTTCGGCCACCAGACCGAGGAACCTTTAATAGGTTGTTTTGACCAAAGGAGACAATATTGGACCATCTTTTTCTTGTTTTTGTCCCGATATCTATTACTATCCCAATTTTCAAACATTCTCCCCAAAGGGCTGTCAAGGGGTACTCCCAGGAATTGTCCTGAATTTTCAGACGAGCCCTTAGATTTTGATCCTCCCATTTTCCCACCTAGATCTGTTTATCGTTGCTGAGGACCCTCTCGTTCTGGACCCTACTCCCTTCTTCTCAGACGCCTCGTCGGAGGTACTGTCCCTCCTTCGGTTACCGCTGAGGTTTCCCTGGGGTTGACCCCTCTCTTCTCGGCACTTCGTCGGAGGTGCTGTCCCTCCTTCGGTTACCGCCGAGGTTTCCCTGGGGTCTATCCTAGAGTCCCACGACAGGGTCCTCATGCCACGACAAAAGCTCTATACCTGATCTATTATGTTAGGTTTTTTTATCCAAACAGGTGTATCCCGTTACACCTGTTACCCAATCCCCACACCACAATCGTAAGTCGTCACATACCGGTGTCTTCCCGGGGATTGAACCGTCACCCTTCTCCTCTCCGTCTTGTCGTGTCACCCTGTCCGGATACCACTCGCTCAAGCTGCCCGAAGCGACGAGCAAGGGACTAGGAGCCGCTGAACTCAGCGGGGTGCACCGCCTCCGATGTCCCTCTTCTCGACTCCCCTCACGGCCGGAGTGTAGATCCCGGACGAGCCCCCATTTGTCAGAAATAAAACTTCTCACACATGAGTCTCTTTAAAACTGATGACACGACAAGCTTTATTTACAAGTCTGCAGAGTTGGACTCAACTGGTTTCTCACCAGTTAAGCCCCGATACATACAGTGCATTGATTTTTATACCCTTATTGTTTGCCCTTCCCCTTCTTATTAATACTGTTTTAATTGGTTAGTATTGCAAAAGCATTCTAAGTATAACTGCATTTTTAATTATCACGTTCGTTACGTACGCTGTGAACTCTACATACACTAAATTCTGTTTCTCACCCTTCTTATCAATCCTTTGTCTCCTGCATGTCTCTCACTATGACCATGAAAAGATAGGTTTTTAAAAAAACATATTCAGCTTTTGTCCTTGGCTGCTAGTAAGCTCCCTGTCCGTTCTGGCTTCCCTTTTTATGATTAATCATCACATTTTAACTTGAGTCATTTTAACCTAAATTCTCTATATAACAATTATGACCATGCCAATTTGTAGAGAGATACAATGCATCACATGTCCTTTAGACTATTGTATCCATGCCAATTGGTAGAGAGATACAATGCATCACAGGTCTTTCAGACTATTGTGTCGATGCCAATTTGTAGATAGATACAATGCATCACAGGTCCTTCAGTCTATTGTGTCCATGCCAATTTGTAGAGAAATACAATACATCACAGGTCCTTCAGACTATTGTGTCCATGAACAATTTGAAGAGAGATACAATGCATCACAGGTCCTTCTGAGTATTGTGTCCATGCCAATTTGTAGAGAGATAGAATACATCACAGGTCCATCTGACTATTGTGTCCATGAACAATTTGTAGAGAATTACAATGCATCACACGTCCTTAAGACTATTTTATCGATGCCAATTAGCAGAGAGATACAATGCAGTACAGGTCCTTCACAATAGTGTGTCCGTGAACAATTCATAGAGAGATACAATGCATCACAGGTCCTTCAGATGATTGTGTCCATGCCAATTTGTAGAGAGATACAATACATCACAGTTCCATCAGACTATTATGTCCATGCCAATATGTAGTGAGATACAATGCATCACAGCTCCTTCAGACTATTGTGACCATGCCAATTTGTAGAGGGATAAAATGCATCACAGGTCCTTCAGAATATTGTGCCCATGCCAATTTGCAGAGAGATACAATGCTTCACAGGTCCTTCAGACTGTGTGTCCATTCCAATTTGCCGAGAGATACAATGCATCACAGGTGCCTCAGACTATTGTGTTCATGCCAATTTGTAGAGAGATACAATGCATCACAGCTCCTTCAGACTATTGTGTCCATGCCAATTTGTAGAGAGATACAATACTTCACAGTTCCTTCAGACCATTGTGTCCATGAACAGTTTGTAGAGGGATACAATGCTTCACAGATCCTTCAGACTATTATGTCCATGCCAATATGTAGAATGATACAATGCATCACAGGTCCTTCAGACCATTGTGTCCATGCCAGTTTGTAGAGAGATACAAAGCATCACAGGTCCTTCAGATTATTTTGTCCATGTCAATTTGTAGAGAGATACAATGCATCACCGTTCCTTCAGAATATTGTGTCCATGCCAATTTGTAGAGAGATACAATGCATCACAGTTACTTCAGAATATTGTGTCCATGCCAATTTGTAGAGAGATACAATGCATCACAGGTCCTTCAGACTATTGTGTCCATGCCAATTTCTAGAGAGATGCAATGCATCGCAGGTCCTATAGATTATTGTGACCATGCCAATTTGTAGAGAGATACAATGCATCACAGGTCCTTTAGACTATTGTATCCAGGCCAATTGGTAGAGAGATACAATGCATCACAGGTCCTTCAGATTATTGAGTACATGCCCCTTTGTAGAGAGATACAATGCATCGCAGGTTTATCAGACTATAGTGTCCATGAACAATATCTAGAGTGATACAATGCTTCATAGGTCCTTCAGACTATTCAGTGCATGCCAATTTGTACAGAGTAACAATACATCACAGTTCGTTCAGACTATTGTGTCCATACCAATTTGTTGAGAGATACAATGCATCACAGGTTTTTCAGACTATTGTGTCCATGCCAATGTGTCGAGAGAAACAATGCATAACAGGACCGTCAAACGATTGTGTCTATGCCAATTTGTACAGAGATACATTGCATCACAGATCCTTCTAACAATTGTGTCCGTGCCAATTGGTATAGATATACAATGCATCACAGGTCCTTCAGACTATTGCGTCCATGCCATTTTGTTGAGAGATACAATGCATCTCAGGTACTTCAGACTATTGTTTCCAAGCAAATTTGTAGAGAGATATATTGCATCACGAGTCCTTCAGAATATTGAATCCATTCCAATTTGTAGAGAGATACAATGCATCAGAGGTCCTTCAGATAATTGTGTCCATGCCAATTGGTGGAGAGATACAATGCATCACAGGTCCTTCAGACTAATGTATCCATGAACAATTTGTAGAGAAATACAATTCATCACAAATCCTTCAGACTATTGTATTCATGTCAATTTGTAGATAGATACAATGCAGCACACGTCCTTCTGACTATTGTGTCCATGAACAATTTATGGAGAGATACAATGCATCACAGATCCTTCAGACGACTGTGTTAAGGCCAATTTGTGGAGTGATACAATGCATCACAGGTCCTTCAGAATATTGTGCCCATGCCAATTTGCAGAGAGATACAATGCTTCACAGGTCCTTCAGACTGTGTGTCCACTCCAATTTGCCGAGATATACAATGCATCACAGGTCCCTCAGACTATTGCGTTCATCTCAATTTGTAGAGAGATACAATGCATCACAGCTCCTTCAGACTATTGTGTCCATGCCAATTTGTAGAGCGATACAATACTTCACAGTTCCTTCAGACCATTGTGTCCATGAACAGTTTGTAGAGGGATACAATGCTTCACAGATCCTTCAGACTATTATGTCCATGCCAATATGTAGAATGATACAATGCATCACAGGTCCTTCAGACCATTGTGTCCATGCCAGTTTGTAGAGAGATACAAAGCATCACAGGTCTTTCAGATTATTTTGTCCATGTCAATTTGTAGAGAGATACAATGCATCAAAGGCCCTTCAGAATATTTTGTCCCTGCCTATTTGTAGAGAGTTACAATGCATCACAGGTCCTTCAGACTATAGTGTCCATGCCAATTTTAGAGAGATACAATAAATCACAGGTTCTTCAGACTATTGTGTTCATGAACAATTTGTAGAGAGATAAAATGCATCACAGGTCCTTCAGACTATTGTTTCCATGCCAATTGGTTTAGAGATACAATGCTTCACAGGTCCTTCCGACTATGGTGTCCTTGCCAATTTGAAGAGAGAAACAATGCATCAGAGGTTCTTCAGACTATTGTGTCTATGCACATTTGTAGAGAGATACAATGCATCACCGTTCCTTCCGAATATTGTGTCCATGCCAATTTGTAGAGAGATACAATGCATCACAGGTCCTTCAGACTATTGTGTCCATGCCAATTTGTAGAGAGATGCAATGCATCGCAGGTCCTATAGATTATTGTGACCATGACAATTTGTAGAGAGATGCAATGCATCACAGGTCCTTTAGACTATTGTATCCATGCCAATTGGTAGAGAGATACAATGCATCACAGGTCCTTCAGATTATCGAGTACATGCCCCTTTGTAGAGAGATACAATGAATCACAGGTTTATCAGACTATAGTGTCCATGAACAATATCTAGAGTGATACAATGCTTCATAGGTCCTTCAGACTATTCAGTGCATGCCAATTTGTACAGAGTAACAATACATCACAGTTCGTTCAGACTATTGTGTCCATACCAATTTGTAGAGAGATACAATGCATCACAGGTTTTTCAGACTATTGTGTCCATGCCAATGTGTCGAGAGAAATAATGCATAACAGGCCCGTCAAACGATTGTGTCTATGCCAATTTGTACAGAGATACATTGCATCACAGATCCTTCTAACAATTGTGTCCGTGCCAATTGGTATAGATATACAATGCATCACAGGTCCTTCAGACTATTGCGTCCACTCCAATTTGCCGAGATATACAATGCATCACAGGTCCCTCAGACTATTGCGTTCATCTCAATTTGTAGAGAGATACAATGCATCACAGCTCCTTCAGACTATTGTGTCCATGCCAATTTGTAGAGCGATACAATACTTCACAGTTCCTTCAGACCATTGTGTCCATGAACAGTTTGTAGAGGGATACAATGCTTCACAGATCCTTCAGACTATTATGTCCATGCCAATATGTAGAATGATACAATGCCTCACAGGTCCTTCAGACCATTGTGTCCATGCCAGTTTGTAGAGAGATACAAAGCATCACAGGTCTTTCAGATTATTTTGTCCATGTCAATTTGTAGAGAGATACAATGCATCAAAGGCCCTTCAGAATATTTTGTCCCTGCCTATTTGTAGAGAGTTACAATGCATCACAGGTCCTTCAGACTATAGTGTCCATGCCAATTTTAGAGAGATACAATAAATCACAGGTTCTTCAGACTATTGTGTTCATGAACAATTTGTAGAGAGATAAAATGCATCACAGGTCCTTCAGACTATTGTTTCCATGCCAATTGGTTTAGAGATACAATGCTTCACAGGTCCTTCCGACTATGGTGTCCTTGCCAATTTGAAGAGAGAAACAATGCATCAGAGGTTCTTCAGAATATTGAGTCTATGCCAATTTGTAGAGAGATACAATGCATCACAGTTCCTTCCGAATATTGTGTCCATGCCAATTTGTAGAGAGATACAATGCATCACAGGTCCTTCAGACTATTGTGTCCATGCCAATTTGTAGAGAGATGCAATGCATCGCAGGTCCTACAGATTATTGTGACCATGACAATTTGTAGAGAGATGCAATGCATCACAGGTCCTTTAGACTATTGTATCCATGCCAATTGGTAGAGAGATACAATGCATCACAGGTCCTTCAGATTATCGAGTACATGCCCCTTTGTAGAGAGATACAATGAATCACAGGTTTATCAGACTATAGTGTCCATGAACAATATCTAGAGTGATACAATGCTTCATAGGTCCTTCAGACTATTCAGTGCATGCCAATTTGTACAGAGTAACAATACATCACAGTTCGTTCAGACTATTGTGTCCATACCAATTTGTAGAGAGATACAATGCATCACAGGTTTTTCAGACTATTGTGTCCATGCCAATGTGTCAAGAGAAACAATGCATAATAGGCCGGTCAAACGATTGTGTCCATGCCAATTAGTAGAGAAATACATTGCATCACAGATCCTTCTAACAATTGTGTCCATGCCAATAGGTATAGATATACAATGCATCACAGGTCCTTCAGACTATTGTGTCCATGCAATTTTGTTGAGAGATACAATGCATCTCAGGTAATTCAGACTATTGTTTCCATGCAAATTTGTAGAGAGATACATTGCATCACGAGTCCTTCAGAATATTGAATCCATTCCAATTTGTAGAGTGATACAATGCATCAGGGGTCCTTCAGATAATTGTGTCCATGCCAATTGGTGGAGAGATACAATGCATCACAGGTCCTTCAGACTAATGTGTCCATGAACAATTTGTAGAGAAATACAATTCATCACAGGTCCTTCAGACTATTGTATGCATGCCAATTTGTAGATAGATACAATGCAGCACACGTCCTTCTGACTATTGTGTCCATGAACAATTCATGGAGAGATACAATGCATCACAATTCCTTCAGACGACTGTGTTAAGGCCAATTTGTGGAGTGATTCAATGCATCACAGGTACTTCAGACTATTGTGTCCATGAACAATTTGTAGAGAGATACAATGCATCACAGGTCCTTCAGACCATTGTGTCCATGCCAATATGTAGAGAGATACAATGCATCACAGGTCCTTCAGACAATTGTGTCGATGCCAATTTGTAGAATGATACAATGCACGACAGGTCCTTCACAATAATGTGTCCGTGAACAATTTGTAGAGAGATACAATGCATAACAGGTCTTTCAGACTATTGTGTTGATGCCAATTTGTAGATAGATACAATGCATCACAGGTCCTTCAGTCTATTGTGTCCATCCCAATTTGTAGAGAGATAAAATGGATCATAGGTACTTCAGACTTTTGTGTCCATTCCAATTTGTAGAGGAATACAATGCATCTCAGGTCATTCAGATTATTGTGTCCATACCAACTTCTGCAGAGGTACAATGCATCACAGATCCTTCAGATGACTGTGTCAAGGCCAATTTATAGAGTGATACAATGCATCACAGGTCCTTCAGACTATTGTGTCCATGAACAATTTGTAGAGAGATACAATGCATCACAGGTCCTTTAGACTATTGTGTCCATGCCAATTTGTAGAGAGATAAAATGCATCACAGGTCCTTCTGACTATTGTGTCCATACCAATTTGTAGAGAGGTACATTGCATCGCAGGTCCTTCAGACTATTGTGTCCATGAACAATTTGTAGTGAGAAACAATACATCACAGATCCTTCAGACTATTGTGTCCATGCCAATTTGTAGAGAGATACAATGCATCACAGATCCTTCAGACGATCGTGTCCATGCCAATTTGTAGAGAGATACAATGCATCACATGTCCTTCAGATCATTGTGTCCATGCCAATTTGTATAGAGATACAATGCATCACAGGTCTTTCAGGCTATTGTGTCCATGGAAATTTGTAGTGAGATAAAATGCATCACAGTTCCTTCAGACTATTGTGTCTATGCAAATGTGTAGAGAGATACAATGCATCACAGGTCCTTCAGAATATTGTGTCCATGCCAATTTGCAGAGAGATACACTGCATCACAGGTCCTTCTCAGTATTGTGTCAATGCCAATTTGTAGAGAGATACAATGCATCACAGGTCATTCAGACTATTGTGTCCATGAACAATTTGTAGTGAGAAACATTGCACCACAGATCCTTCAGACTAACGTGTCCATGCCAATTTGTAGACAGATACAATGCATTACAGGTCCTTCAGACTATTGTGTCCATGCCAATTTATGGAGAGATACAATGCATCATAGGTTTTTCAGACTATTGTGTCCATGCCAATTTGAGAGAGATACAATGCATCACAGGTCTTTCAGACTATTATGTCCATGCCAATTTGTAGAGAGATACAATGCATCACAGGTCCTTCAGACTATTGTATCCATGCCAATTTTGTAGCAAGATACAATGCATCACAGGTCTTTCAGACAATTCTGTCCATGCAAATTTGTAGAGAGGTACAATGCATCACAGATCAATCAGACTTTTGTGTCCATGCCATTTTGTAGAGAGATAGAATACATCACAGGTCCATCAGACTATTGTGTCCATGAACAATTTGTAGAGAATAACAATGCATCACACGTCCTTCAGACTATTTTATCGATGCCAATTAGCAGAGAGATACAATGCAGTACAGGTCCTTCACAATAGTGTGTCCGTGAACAATTCATAGAGAGATACAATGCATCACAGGTCCTTCAGATGATTGTGTCCATGCCAATTTGTAGAGAGATACAATACATCACAGATCCTTCAGACTATTGTGTCCATGCCAATATGTAGTGAGATACAATGCATCACAGGTCCTTCAGACTATTGTGTCCATGCCAATTTGTAGAGGGATACAATGAATCACAGGTCCTTCAGAATATTGTGCCCATGCCAATTTGCAGAGAGATACAATGCTTCAAAGGTCCTTCAGACTGTGTGTCCATTCCAATTTGCCGAGAGATACAATGCATCACAGATCCCTCAGACTATTGTGTTCATGCCAATTTGTAGAGAGATACAATGCATCACAGCTCCTTCAGACTATTGTGTCCATGCCAATTTGTAGAGAGATACAATACTTCACAGTTCCTTCAGACCATTGTGTCCATGAACAGTTTGTAGAGGGATACAATGCTTCACAGATCCTTCAGACTATTATGTCCATGCCAATATGTAGAATGATACAATGCATCACAGGTCCTTCAGACCATTGTGTCCATGCCAGTTTGTAGAGAGATATAAAGCATCACAGGTCCTTCAGATTATTTTGTCCATGTCAATTTGTAGAGAGATACAATGCATCAAAGGCCCTTCAGAATATTTTGTCCCTGCCTATTTGTAGAGAGTTACAATGCATCACAGGTCCTTCAGACTATTGTTTCCATGCCAACTGGTTTAGAGATACAATGCTTCACAGGTCCTTCCGACTATGGTGTCCTTGCCAATTTGAAGAGAGAAACAATGCATCAGAGGTTCTTCAGACTATTGTGTCCATGCCAATTTGTAAAGGGATACAATGCATCACATGTCCTTCAGATTATTGTGTCCATGCCAATTTGTAGAGAGATACATTGCATCACATGTCTTTCAGACGATTGTGTCCATGCCAATTTGTAGAGGGATACAATGTATCACAGGTTCTTAAGACTATTGTGTCTATGCACATTTTTAGAGAGATACAATGCATCACCGTTCCTTCAGAATATTGTGTCCATGCCAATTTGTAGAGAGATACAATGCATCACAGTTCCTTCAGAATATTGTGTCCATGCCAATTTGTAGAGAGATACAATGCATCACAGGTCCTTCAGACTATTGTGTCCATGCCAATTTGTAGAGAGATGCAATGCATCGCAGGTCCTATAGATTATTGTGACCATGCCAATTTGTAGAGAGATACAATGCACCACAGGTCCTTTAGACTTTTGTATCCATGCCAATTGGTAGAGAGATACAATGCATTACAGGTCTTTCAGACTATTGTGTCGATGCCAATTTGTAGATAGATACAATGCATCACAGGTCCTTCAGTCTATTGTGTCCATGCCAATTTGTAGAGAGATACAATACATCACAGGTCCTTCAGACTATTGTGTCCATGAACAATTTGAAGAGAGATACAATGCATCACAGGTCCTTCTGAGTATTGTGTCCATGCCAATTTGTAGAGAGATAGAATACATCACAGGTCCATCTGACTATTGTGTCCATGAACAATTTGTAGAGAATTACAATGCATCACACGTCCTTCAGACTATTTTATCGATGCCAATTAGCAGAGAGATACAATGCAGTACAGGTCCTTCACAATAGTGTGTCCGTGAACAATTCATAGAGAGATACAATGCATCACAGGTCCTTCAGATGATTGTGTCCATGCCAATTTGTAGAGAGATACAATACATCACAGGTCCATCAGACTATTATGTCCATGCCAATATGTAGTGAGATACAATGCATCACAGCTCCTTCAGACTATTCTGTCCATGCCAATTTGTAGAGGGATAAAATGCATCACAGGTCCTTCAGAATATTGTGCCCATGCCAATTTGCAGTGAGATACAATGCTTCACAGGTCCTTCAGACTGTGTGTCCATTCCAATTTGCCGAGAGATACAATGCATCACAGGTGCCTCAGACTATTGTGTTCATGCCAATTTGTAGAGAGATACAATGCATCACAGCTCCTTCAGACTATTGTGTCCATGCCAATTTGTAGAGAGATACAATACTTCACAGTTCCTTCAGACCATTGTGTCCGTGAACAGTTTGTAGAGGGATACAATGCTTCACAGATCCTTCAGACTATTATGTCCATGCCAATATGTAGAATGATACAATGCATCACAGGTCCTTCAGACCATTGTGTCCATGCCAGTTTGTAGAGAGATACAAAGCATCACAGGTCCTTCAGATTATTTTGTCCATGTCAGTTTGTAGAGAGATACAATGCATCAAAGGCCCTTCAGGATATTTTGTCCCTGCCTATTTGTAGAGAGTTACAATGCATCACAGGTCCTTCAGACTATAGTGTCCATGCCAATTTTAGAGAGATACAATAAATCACAGGTTCTTCAGACTATTGTGTTCATGAACAATTTGTAGAGAGATAAAATGCATCACAGGTCCTTCAGACTATTGTTTCCATGCCAATTTGTAGAGAGATACAATGCATCACAGTTCCTTCAAAATATTGTGTCCATGCCAATTTGTACAGAGATACAATGCATCACAGGTCCTTCAGACTATTGTGTCCATGCCAATTTGTAGAGAGATGCAATGCATCGCAGGTCCTATAGATTATTGTGACCATGCCAATTTGTAGAGAGATACAATGCATCACAGGTCCTTTAGACTATTGTATCCAGGCCAATTGGTAGAGAGATACAATGCATCACAGGTCCTTCAGATTATTGAGTACATGCCCCTTTGTAGAGAGATACAATGCATCACAGGTTTATCAGACTATAGTGTCCATGAACAATATCTAGAGTGATACAATGCTTCATAGGTCCTTCAGACTATTCAGTGCATGCCAATTTGTACAGAGTAACAATACATCACAGTTCGTTCAGACTATTATGTCCATACCGATTTGTTGAGAGATACAATGCATCACAGGTTTTTCAGACTATTGTGTCCATGCCAATGTGTCGAGAGAAACAATGCATAACAGGCCCGTCAAACGATTGTGTCCATGCCAATTTGTAGAGAGATACATTGCATCACAGATCCTTCTAACAATTGTGTCCATGCCAATTGGTATAGATATACAATGCATCACAGGTCCTTCAGACTATTGTGTCCATGCCATTTTGTTGAGAGATACAATGCATCTCAGGTACTTCAGACTATTGTTTCCATGCAAATTTGTAGAGAGATACATTGCATCACGAGTCCTTTAGTATATTGAATCCATTCCAATTTGTAGAGAGATACAATGCATCAGAGGTCCTTCAGATAATTATGTCCATGCCAATTGGTGGAGAGATACAATGCATCACAGGTCCTTCAGACTAATGTGTCCATGAACAATTTGTAGAGAAATACAATTCATCACAGGTCCTTCAGACTATTGTATTCATGCCAATTTGTAGATAGATACAATGCAGCACACGTCCTTCTGACTATTGTGTCCATGAACAATTTATGGAGAGATACAATGCATCACAGATCCTTCAGACGACTGTGTTAAGGCCAATTTGTGGAGTGATACAATGCATCACAGGTCCTTCAGAATATTGTGCCCATGCCAATTTGCAGAGAGATACAATGCTTCACAGGTCCTTCAGACTGTGTGTCCATTCCAATTTGCCGAGATATACAATGCATCACAGGTCCCTCAGACTATTGCGTTCATGTCAATTTGTAGAGAGATACAATGCATCACAGCTCCTTCAGACTATTGTGTCCATGCCAATTTGTAGAGCGATACAATACTTCACAGTTCCTTCAGACCATTGTGTCCATGAACAGTTTGTAGAGGGATACAATGCTTCACAGATCCTTCAGACTATTATGTCCATGCCAATATGTAGAATGATACAATGCATCACAGGTCCTTCAGACCATTGTGTCCATGCCAGTTTGTAGAGAGATACAAAGCATCACAGGTCCTTCAGATAATTTTGTCCATGTCAATTTGTAGAGAGATACAATGCATCAAAGGCCCTTCAGAATATTTTGTCCCTGCCTATTTGTAGAGAGTTACAATGCATCACAGGTCCTTCAGACTATAGTGTCCATGCCAATTTTAGAGAGATACAATAAATCACAGGTTCTTCAGACTATTGTGTTCATGAACAATTTGTAGAGAGATAAAATGCATCACAGGTCATTCAGACTATTGTTTCCATGCCAATTGGCTTAGAGATACAATGCTTCACAGGTCCTTCAGACTATGGTGTCCTTGCCAATTTGAAGAGAGAAACAATGCATCAGAGGTTCTTCAGACTATTGTGTCTATGCACATTTGTAGAGAGATACAATGCATCACCGTTCCTTCAGAATATTGTGTCCATGCCAATTTGTAGGGAGATACAATGCATCACAGTTCCTTCAGAATATTGTGTCCATGCCAATTTGTAGAGAGATACAATGCATCACAGGTCCCTCAGACTATTGTGCCCATGCCAATTTGTAGAGAGATGCAATGCATCGCAGGTCCTATAGATTATTGTGACCATGACAATTTGTAGAGAGATACAATGCATCACAGGTCCTTTAGACTATTGTATCCATGCCAATTGGTAGAGAGATACAATGCATCACAGGTCCTTCAGATTATTGAGTACATGCCCCTTTGTAGAGAGATACAATGAATCACAGGTTTATCAGACTATAGTGTCCATGAACAATATCTAGAGTGATACAATGCTTCATAGGTCCTTCAGACTATTCAGTGCATGCCAATTTGTACAGAGTAACAATACATCACAGTTCGTTCAGACTATTGTGTCCATACCAATTTGTAGAGAGATACAATGCATCACAGGTTTTTCAGACTATTGTGTCCATGCCAATGTGTCGAGAGAAACAATGCATAACAGGCCCGTCAAACGATTGTGTCCATGCCAATTAGTAGTGAAATACATTGCATCACAGATCCTTCTAACAATTGTGTCCATGCCAATAGGTATAGATATACAATGCATCACAGGTACTTCAGACTATTGTTTCCATGCAAATTTGTAGAGAGATACATTGCATCACGAGTCCTTCAGAATATTGAATCCATTCCAATTTGTAGAGTGATACAATGCATCAGAGGTCCTTCAGATAATTGTGTCCATGCCAATTGGTTGAGAGATACAATGCATCACAGGTCCTTCAGACTAATGTGTCCATGAACAATTTGTAGAGAAATACAATTCATCACAGGTCCTTCAGACTATTGTATGCATGCCAATTTGTAGATAGATACAATGCAGCACACGTCCTTCTGACTATTGTGTCCATGAACAATTTATGGAGAGATACAATGCATCACAATTCCTTCAGACGACTGTGTTAAGGCCA
The DNA here is from genome assembly GCF_036971445.1 of Narcine bancroftii. NCBI lineage: Eukaryota > Metazoa > Chordata > Chondrichthyes > Torpediniformes > Narcinidae > Narcine > Narcine bancroftii. The sequence goes on along the minus strand of NC_091471.1, from coordinate 58,125,818 downwards.
ATTTGTGGAGTGATACAATGCATCACAGGTATTTCAGACTATTGTGTCCATGAACAATTTGTAGAGAGATACAATGCATCACAGGTCCTTCAGACTATTGTGTCCATGCCAATATGTAGAGAGATACAATGCATCACAGTTCCTTCAGACAATTGTGTCGATGCCAATTTGTAGAGAGATACAATGCACCACAGGTCCTTCACAATAATGTGTCCGTGAACAACTTGTAGAGAGATACAATGCATAACAGGTCTTTCAGACTATTGTGTTGATGCCAATTTGTAGATAGATACAATGCATCACAGGTCCTTCAGTCTATTGTGTCCATCCCAATTTGTAGAGAGATAAAATGGATCACAGGTACTTCAGACTTTTGTGTCCATTCCACTTTGTAGAGGAATACAATGCATCTCAGGACATTCAGATTATTGTGTCCATACCAACTTCTGCAGAGATGCAATGCATCACAGATCCTTCAGATGACTGTGTCAAGGCCAATTTATATAGTGATACAATGAATCACAGTTCCTTCAGACTATTGTGTCCATGAACAATTTGTAGTGAGAAACAATACATCACAGATCCTTCAGACTATTGTGTCCATGCCAATTTGTAGAGAGATAGAATGCATCACAGATCCTTCAGACGATCGTGTCCATGCCAATTTGTAGAGAGATACAATGCATCACATGTCCTTCAGATCATTGTGTCCATGCCAATTTGTATAGAGATACAATGCATCACAGGTCCTTCAGGCTATTGTGTACATGGAAATTTGTAGTGAGATAAAATGCATCACAGTTCCTTCAGACTATTGTGTCTATGCCAATGTGTAGAGAGATACAATGCATCACAGGTCCTTCAGAATATTGTGTCCATGCCAATTTGCAGAGAGATACACTGCATCACAGGTCCTTCTCAGTATTGTGTCAATGCCAATTTGTAGAGAGATACAATGCATCACAGGTCATTCAGACTATTGTGTCCATGAACAATTTGTAGTGAGAAACATTGCACCACAGATCCTTCAGACTAACGTGTCCATGCCAATTTGTAGACAGATACAATGCATTACAGGTCCTTCAGACTATTGTGTCCATGCCAATTTGTAGAGAGATACAATGCATCATAGGTTTTTCAGACTATTGTGTCCATGCCAATTTGAGAGAGATACAATGCATCACAGGTCTTTCAGACTATTATGTCCATGCCAATTTGTAGAGAGATACAATGCATCACAGGTCCTTCAGACTATTGTATCCATGCCAATTCTGTAGCAAGATACAATGCATCACAGGTCTTTCAGACAATTCTGTCCATGCAAATTTGTAGAGAGGTACAATGCATCACAGATCAATCAGACTTTTGTGTCCATGCCGATTTGTAGAGAGATACAATGCTTCACAGGTCTTTCAGACTATTGTGTCCATGCCATTTTGTAGAGAGATAGAATACATCACAGGTCCATCAGACTATTGTGTCCATGAACAATTTGTAGAGAATTACAATGCATCACACGTCCTTCAGACAATTTTATCGATGCCAATTAGCAGAGAGATACAATGCAGTACAGGTCCTTCACAATAGTGTGTCCGTGAACAATTTGTAGAGAGATACAATGCATAACAGGTCTTTCAGACTATTGTGTTGATGCCAATTTGTAGATAGATACAATGCCTCACAGGTCCTTCAGACTATAGTGTCCATGCCAATTTTAGAGAGATACAATAAATCACAGGTTCTTCAGACTATTGTGTTCATGAACAATTTGTAGAGAGATAAAATGCATCACAGGTCCTTCAGACTATTGTTTCCATGCCAATTGGTTTAGAGATACAATGCTTCACAGGTCCTTCCGACTATGGTGTCCTTGCCAATTTGAAGAGAGAAACAATGCATCAGAGGTTCTTCAGACTATTTTGTCCATGCCAATTTGTAGAGGGATACAATGCATCACATGTCCTTCAGATTATTGTGTCCATGCCAATTTGCAGAGAGATACATTGCATCACATGTCTTTCAGACTATTGTGTCCATGCCAATTTGTAGAGGGATACAATGTATCACAGGTTCTTAAGACTATTGTGTCTATGCACATTTGTAGAGAGATACAATGCATCACCGTTCCTTCAGAATATTGTGTCCATGCCAATTTGTAGAGAGATACAATGCATCGCAGTTCCTTCAGAATATTGTGTCCATGCCAATTTGTATAGAGATACAATGCATCACAGGTCCTTCAGACTATTGTGTCCATGCCAATTTGTAGAGAGATGCAATGCATCGCAGGTCCTATAGATTATTGTGACCATGCCAATTTGTAGAGAGATACAATGCATCACAGGTCCTTTAGACTATTGTATCCAGGCCAATTGGTAGAGAGATACAATGCATCATAGGTCCTTCATATTATTGAGTACATGCCCCTTTGTAGAGAGATACAATGCATCACAGGTTTATCAGACTATAGTGTCCATGAACAATATCTAGAGTGATACAATGCTTCATAGGTCCTTCAGACTATTCAGTGCATGCCAATTTGTACAGAGTAACAATACATCACAGTTTGTTCAGACTATTATGTCCATACCAATTTGTTGAGAGATACAATGCATCACAGGCTTTTCAGACTATTGTGTCCATGCCAATGTGTCGAGAGAAACAATGCATAACAGGCCCGTCAAACGATTGTGTCCATGCCAATTGGTATAGATATACAATGCATCACAGGTCCTTCAGACTATTGTGTCCATGCCATTTTGTTGAGAGATACAATGCATCTCAGGTACTTCAGACTATTGTTTCCATGCAAATTTGTAGAGAGATACATTGCATCACGAGACCTTTAGAATATTGAATCCATTCCAATTTGTAGAGAGATACAATGCATCAGAGGTCCTTCAGATAATTATGTCCATGCCAATTGGTGGAGACATACAATGCATCACAGGTCCTTCAGACTAATGTGTCCATGAACAATTTGTAGAGAAATACAATTCATCACACGTCCTTCTGACTATTGTGTCCATGAACAATTTATGGAGAGATACAATGCATCACAGATCCTTCAGACGACTGTGTTAAGGCCAATTTGTGGAGTGATACAAAGTATCACAGGTCCTTCAGACTATTATGTCCATGCCAATATGTAGAATGATACAATGCATCACAGGTCCTTCAGACCATAGTGTCCATGCCAGTTTGTAGAGAGATACAATGCATCACAGGTCCCTCAGACTATTGCGTTCATGTCAATTTGTAGAGAGATACAATGCATCACAGCTCCTTCAGACTATTGTGTCCATGCCAATTTGTAGAGCGAAACAATACTTCACAGTTCCTTCAGACCATTGTGTCCATGAACAGTTTGTAGAGGGATACAATGCTTCACAGGTCCTTCAGACTATTATGTCCATGCCAATATGTAGAATGATACAATGCATCACAGGTCCTTCAGACCATAGTGTCCATGCCAGTTTGTAGAGAGATACAAAGCATCACAGGTCCTTCAGATTATTTTGTCCATGTCAATTTGTAGAGAGATAAAATGCATCAAAGGCCCTTCAGAATATTTTGTCCCTGCCTATTTGTAGAGAGTTACAATGCATCACAGGTCCTTCAGACTATAGTGTCCATGCCAATTTTAGAGAGATACAATAAATCACAGGTTCTTCAGACTATTGTGTTCATGAACAATTTGTAGAGAGATAAAATGCATCACAGGTCCTTCAGACTATTGTTTCCATGCCAATTGGTTTAGAGATACAATGCTTCACAGGTCCTTCCGACTATGGTGTCCTTGCCAATTTGAAGAGAGAAACAATGCATCAGAGGTTCTTCAGACTATTGTGTCGATGCCAATTTGTAGAGAGATACAATGCACCACAGGTCCTTCACAATAATGTGTCCGTGAACAATTTGTAGAGAGATACAATGCATAACAGGTTTTTCAGACTATTGTGTTGATGCCAATTTGTAGATAGATACAATGCATCACAGGTCCTTCAGTCTATTGTGTCCATCCCAATTTGTAGAGAGATAAAATGGATCACAGGTACTTCAGACTTTTGTGTCCATTCCACTTTGTAGGGGAATACAATGCATCTCTGGTCATTCAGATTATTGTGTCCATACCAACTTCTGCAGAGATGCAATGCATCACAGATCCTTCAGATGACTGTGTCAAGGCCAATTTATATAGTGATACAATGAATCACAGGTCCTTCAGACTATTGTGTCCATGAACAATTTGTAGAGAGATACAATGCATCACACGTCCTTCAGGCTATTGTGTCCATGCCAATTTGGAGAGAGATAAAATGCATCACAGGTCGTTCTGACTATTGTGTCCATACCAATTTGTAGAGAGGTACATTGCATCACAGGTCCTTCAGACTATTGTGTCCATGAACAATTTGTAGTGAGAAACAATACATCACAGATCCTTCAGACTATTGTGTCCATGCCAATTTGTAGAGAGATACAATGCATCACAGATCCTTCAGACGATCGTGTCCATGCCAATTTGTAGAGAGATACAATGCATCACATGTCCTTCAGATCATTGTGTCCATGCCAATTTGTATAGAGATACAATGCATCACAGGTCCTTCAGGCTATTGTGTCCATGGAAATTTGTAGTGAGATAAAATGCATCACAGTTCCTTCAGACTATTGTGTCTATGCCAATGTGTAGAGAGATACAATGCATCACAGGTCCTTCAGAATATTGTGTCCATGCCAATTTGCAGAGAGATACACTGCATCACAGGTCCTTCTCAGTATTGTGTCAATGCCAATTTGTAGAGAGATACAATGCATCACAGGTCATTCAGACTATTGTGTCCATGAACAATTTGTAGTGAGAAACATTGCACCACAGATCCTTCAGACTAACGTGTCCATGCCAATTTGTAGACAGATACAATGCATTACAGGTCCTTCAGACTATTGTGTCCATGCCAATTTGTAGAGAGATACAATGCATCATAGGTTTTTCAGACTATTGTGTCCATGCCAATTTGAGAGAGATACAATAAATCACAGGTCTTTCAGACTATTATGTCCATGCCAATTTGTAGAGAGATACAATGCATCACAGGTCCTTCAGACTATTGTATCCATGCCAATTTTGTAGCAAGATACAATGCATCACAGGTCTTTCAGACAATTCTGTCCATGCAAATTTGTAGAGAGGTACAATGCATCACAGTTCAATCAGACTTTTGTGTCCATGCCAATTTGTAGAGAGATACAATGCTTCACAGGTCTTTCAGACTATTGTGTCCATGCCATTTTGTAGAGAGATAGAATACATCACAGGTCCATCAGACTATTGTGTCCATGAACAATTTGTAGAGAATTACAATTCATCACACGTCTTTCAGACAATTTTATCGATGCCAATTAGCAGAGAGATACAATGCAGTACAGGTCCTTCACAATAGTGTGTCCGTGAACAATTTGTAGAGAGATACAATGCATAACAGGTCTTTCAGACTATTGTGTTGATGCCAATTTGTAGATAGATACAATGCCTCACAGGTCCTTCAGACTATAGTGTCCATGCCAATTTTAGAGAGATACAATAAATCACAGGTTCTTCAGACTATTGTGTTCATGAACAATTTGTAGAGAGATAAAATGCATCACAGGTCCTTCAGACTATTGTTTCCATGCCAATTGGTTTAGAGATACAATGCTTCACAGGTCCTTCCGACTATGGTGTCCTTGCCAATTTGAAGAGAGAAACAATGCATCAGAGGTTCTTCAGACTATTTTGTCCATGCCAATTTGTAGAGGGATACAATGCATCACATGTCCTTCAGATTATTGTGTCCATGCCAATTTGCAGAGAGATACATTGCATCACATGTCTTTCAGACTATTGTGTCCATGCCAATTTGTAGAGGGATACAATGTATCACAGGTTCTTAAGACTATTGTGTCTATGCACATTTGTAGAGAGATACAATGCATCACCGTTCCTTCAGAATATTGTGTCCATGCCAATTTGTAGAGAGATACAATGCATCACAGTTCCTTCAGAATATTGTGTCCATGCCAATTTGTAGGGAGATACAATGCATCACAGGTCCTTCAGACTATTGTGTCCATGCCAATTTGTAGAGAGATGCAATGCATCGCAGGTCCTATAGATTATTGTGACCATGCCAATTTGTAGAGAGATACAATGCATCACAGGTCCTTTAGACTATTGTATCCAGGCCAATTGGTAGAGAGATACAATGCATCACAGGTCCTTCAGATTATTTAGTACATGCCCCTTTGTAGAGAGATACAATGCATCACAGGTTTATCAGACTATAGTGTCCATGAACAATATCTAGAGTGATACAATGCTTCATAGGTCCTTCAGACTATTCAGTGCTTGCCAATTTGTACAGAGTAACAATACATCACAGTTCGTTCAGACTATTATGTCCATACCAATTTGTTGAGAGATACAATGCATCACAGGTTTTTCAGACTATTGTGTCCATGCCAATGTGTCGAGAGAAACAATGCATAACAGGCCCGTCAAACGATTGTGTCCATGCCAATTTGTAGAGAGATACATTGCATCACAGATCCTTCTAACAATTGTGTCCATGCCAATTGGTATAGATATACAATGCATCACAGGTCCTTCAGACTATTGTGTCCATGCCATTTTGTTGAGAGATACAATGCATCTCAGGTACTTCAGACTATTGTGTCCATGAACAATTTGTAGTGAGAAACAATACATCACAGATCCTTCAGACTATTGTGTCCATGCCAATTTGTAGAGAGATACAATGCATCACAGATCCTTCAGACGATCGTGTCCATGCCAATTTGTAGAGAGATACAATGCATCACATGTCCTTCAGATCATTGTGTCCATGCCAATTTGTATAGAGATACAATGCATCACAGGTCCTTCAGGCTATTGTGTCCATGGAAATTAGTAGTGAGATAAAATGCATCACAGTTCCTTCAGACTATTGTGTCTATGCCAATGTGTAGAGAGATACAATGCATCAAAGGTCCTTCAGAATATTGTGTCCATGCCAATTTGTAGAGAGATACAATGCATCACAGGTCATTCAGACTATTATGTCCATGAACAATTTGTAGTGAGAAACATTGCACCACAGATCCTTCAGACTAACGTGTCCATGCCAATTTGTAGACAGATACAATGCATTACAGGTCCTTCAGACTATTGTGTCCATGCCAATTTGTAGAGAGATACAATGCATCATAGGTTTTTCAGACTATTGTGTCCATGCCAATTTGAGAGAGATACAATGCATCACAGGTCTTTCAGACTATTATGTCCATGCCAATTTGTAGAGAGATACAATGCATCACAGGTCCTTCAGACTATTGTATCCATGCCAATTTTGTAGCAAGATACAATGCATCACAGGTCTTTCAGACAATTCTGTCCATGCAAATTTGTAGAGAGGTACAATGCATCACAGATCAATCAGACATTTGTGTCCATGCCAATATGTAGAGAGATACAATGCTTCACAGGTCTTTCAGACTATTGTGTCCATGCCATTTTGTAGAGAGATAGAATACATCACAGGTCCATCAGACTATTGTGTCCATGAACAATTTGTAGAGAATTACAATGCATCACACGTCCTTCAGACAATTTTATCGATGCCAATTAGCAGAGAGATACAATGCAGTACAGGTCCTTCACAATAGTGTGTCCGTGAACAATTTGTAGAGAGATACAATGCATAACAGGTCTTTCAGACTATTGTGTTGATGCCAATTTGTAGATAGATACAATGCCTCACAGGTCCTTCAGACTATAGTGTCCATGCCAATTTTAGAGAGATACAATAAATCACAGGTTCTTCAGACTATTGTGTTCATGAACAATTTGTAGAGAGATAAAATGCATCACAGGTCCTTCAGACTATTGTTTCCATGCCAATTGGTTTAGAGATACAATGCTTCACAGGTCCTTCCGACTATGGTGTCCTTGCCAATTTGAAGAGAGAAACAATGCATCAGAGGTTCTTCAGACTATTTTGTCCATGCCAATTTGTAGAGGGATACAATGCATCACATGTCCTTCAGATTATTGTGTCCATGCCAATTTGCAGAGAGATACATTGCATCACATGTCTTTCAGACTATTGTGTCCATGCCAATTTGTAGAGGGATACAATGTATCACAGGTTCTTAAGACTATTGTGTCTATGCACATTAGTAGAGAGATACAATGCATCACCGTTCCTTCAGAATATTGTGTCCATGCCAATTTGTAGAGAGATACAATGCATCACAGGTCCTTCAGACTATTGTGTCCATGCCAATTTCTAGAGAGATGCAATGCATCGCAGGTACTATAGATTATTGTGACCATGCCAATTTGTAGAGAGATACAATGCATCACAGGTCCTTTAGACTATTGTATCCAGGCCAATTGGTAGAGAGATACAATGCATCACAGGTCCTTCAGATTATTGAGTACATGCCCCTTTGTAGACAGATACAATGCATCACAGGTTTATCAGACTATAGTGTCCATGAACAATATCTAGAGTGATACAATGCTTCATAGGTCCTTCAGACTATTCAGTGCATGCCAATTTGTACAGAGTAACAATACATCACAGTTCGTTCAGACTATTATGTCCGTACCAATTTGTTGAGAGATACAATGCATCACAGGTTTTTCAGACTATTGTGTCCATGCCAATGTGTCGAGAGAAACAATGCATAACAGGCCCGTCAAACGATTGTGTCCATGCCAATTTGTAGAGAGATACATTGCATCACAGATCCTTCTAACAATTTTGTCCATGCCAATTGGTATAGATATACAATGCATCACAGGTCCTTCAGACTATTGTGTCCATGCCATTTTGTTGAGAGATACAATGCATCTCAGGTACTTCAGACTATTGTTTCCATGCAAATTTGTAGAGAGATACATTGCATCACGAGTCCTTTAGAATATTGAATCCATTCCAATTTGTAGAGAGATACAATGCATCAGAGGTCCTTCAGATAATTATGTCCATGCCAATTGGTGGAGAGATACAATGCATCACAGGTCCTTCAGACTAATGTGTCCATGAACAATTTGTAGAGAAATACAATTCATCACAGGTCCTTCAGACTACTGTATTCATGCCAATTTGTAGATAGATACAATGCAGCACACGTCCTTCTGACTATTGTGTCCATGAACAATTTATGGAGAGATACAATGCATCACAGATCCTTCAGACGACTGTGTTAAGGCCAATTTGTGGAGTGATACAATGCATCACAGGTCCTTCAGAATATTGTGCCCATGCCAATTTGCAGAGAGATACAATGCTTCACAGGTCCTTCAGACTGTGTGTCCATTCCAATTTGCCGAGATATACAATGCATCACAGGTCCCTCAGACTATTGCGTTCATGTCAATTTGTAGAGAGATACAATGCATCACAGCTCCTTCAGACTATTGTGTCCATGCCAATTTGTGGAGCGATACAATACTTCACAGTTCCTTCAGACCATTGTGTCCATGAACAGTTTGTAGAGGGATACAATGCTTCACAGATCCTTCAGACCATTGTGTCCATGCCAGTTTGTAGAGAGATACAAAGCATCACAGGTCCTTCAGATTATTTTGTCCATGTCAATTTGTAGAGAGATACAATGCATCAAAGGCCCTTCAGAATATTTTGTCCCTGTCTATTTGTAGAGAGTTACAATGCATCACAGGTCCTTCAGACTATAGTGTCCATGCCAATTTTAGAGAGATACAATAAATCACAGGTTCTTCAGACTATTGTGTTCATGAACAATTTGTAGAGAGATAAAATGCATCACAGGTCCTTCAGACTATTGTTTCCATGCCAATTGGTTTAGAGATACAATGCTTCACAAGTCCTTCCGACTATGGTGTCCTTGCCAATTTGAAGAGAGAAACAATGCATCAGAGGTTCTTCAGACTATTGTGTCTATGCACATTTGTAGAGAGGTACAATGCATCACCGTTCCTTCAGAATATTGTGTCCATGCCAATTTGTAGAGAGATACAATGCATCACAGTTCCTTCAGAATATTGTGTCCATGCCAATTTGTAGAGAGATACAATGCATCACAGGTCCCTCAGACTATTGTGTCCATGCCAATTTGTAGAGGGATGCAATGCATCGCAGGTCCTATAGATTATTGTGACCATGACAATTTGTAGAGATATACAATGCATCACAGGTCCTTTAGACTATTGTATCCATGCCAATTGGTAGAGAAATACAATGCATCACAGGTCCTTCAGATTATTGAGTACATGCCCCTTTGTAGAGAGATACAATGAATCACAGGTTTATCAGACTATAGTGTCCATGAACAATATCTAGAGTGATACAATGCTTCATAGGTCCTTCAGACTATTCAGTGCATGCCAATTTGTACAGAGTAACAATACATCACAGTTCGTTCAGACTATTGTGTCCATACCAATTTGTAGAGAGATACAATGCATCACAGGTTTTTCAGACTATTGTGTCCATGCCAATGTGTCGAGAGAAACAATGCATAACAGGCCCGTCAAACGATTGTGTCCATGCCAATTAGTAGAGAAATACATTGCATCACAGATCCTTCTAACAATTGTGTCCATGCCAATAGGTATAGATATAGAATGCATCACAGGTCCTTCAGACTATTGTGTCCATGCAATTTTGTTTAGAGATACAATGCATCTCAGGTACTTCAGACTATTGTTTCCATGCAAATTTGTAGAGAGATACATTGCATCACGAGTCCTTCAGAATATTGAATCCATTCCAATTTGTAGAGTGATACAATGCATCAGAGGTCCTTCAGATAATTGTGTCCATGCCAATTGGTGGAGAGATACAATGCATCACAGGTCCTTCAGACTAATATGTCCATGAACAATTTGTAGAGAAATACAATTCATCACAGGTCCTTCCGACTATTGTATGCATGCCAATTTGTAGATAGATACAATGCAGCACGCGTCGTTCTGACTATTGTGTCCATGAACAATTTATGGAGAGATACAATGCATCACAATTCCTTCAGACGACTGTGTTAAGGCCAATTTGTGGAGTGATACAATGCATCACAGGTACTTCAGACTATTGTGTCCATGAACAATTTGTAGAGAGATACAATGCATCACAGGTCCTTCAGACTATTGTGTCCATGCCAATATGTAGAGAGATACAATGCATCACAGGTCCTTCAGACAATTGTGTCGATGCCAATTTGTAGAGAGATACAATGCACCACAGGTCCTTCACAATAATGTGTCTATGCCAATGTGTAGAGAGATACAATGCATCACAGGTCCTTAAGAATATTGTGTCCATGCCAATTTGCAGAGAGATACACTGCATCACAGGTCCTTCTCAGTATTGTGTCAATGCCAATTTGTAGAGAGATACAATGCATCACAGGTCATTCAGACTATTGTGTCCATGAACAATTTGTAGTGAGAAACATTGCACCACAGATCCTTCAGACTAACGTGTCCATGCCAATTTGTAGACAGATACAATGCATTACAGGTCCTTCAGACTATTGTGTCCATGCCAATTTGTAGAGAGATACAATGCATCATAGGTTTTTCAGACTATTGTGTCCATGCCAATTTGAGAGAGATACAATGCATCACAGGTCTTTCAGACTATTATGTCCATGCCAATTTGTAGAGAGATACAATGCATCACAGGTCCTTCAGACTATTGTATCCATGCCAATTTTGTAGCAAGATACAATGCATCACAGGTCTATCAGACAATTCTGTCCATGCAAATTTGTAGAGAGGTACAATGCATCACAGATCAATCAGACTTTTGTGTCCATGCCAATTTGTAGAGAGATACAATGCTTCACAGGTCTTTCAGACTATTGTGTCCATGCCATTTTGTAGAGAGATAAAATACATCACAGGTCCATCAGACTATTGTGTCCATGAAAAATTTGTAGAGAATTACAATGCATCACACGTCCTTCAGACAATTTTATCGATGCCAATTAGCAGAGAGATACAATGCAGTACAGGTCCTTCACAATAGTGTGTCTGTGAACAATTTGTAGAGAGATACAATGCATAACAGGTCTTTCAGACTATAGTGTTGATGCCAATTTGTAGATAGATACAATGCTTCACAGGTCCTTCAGACTATAGTGTCCATGCCAATTTTAGAGATATACAATAAATCACAGGTTCTTCAGACTATTGTGTTCATGAACAATTTGTAGAGAGATAAAATGCATCACAGGTCCTTCAGACTATTGTTTCCATGCCAATTGGTTTAGAGATACAATGCTTCACAGGTCCTTCCGACTATGGTGTCCTTGCCAATTTGAAGAGAGAAACAATGCATCAGAGGTTCTTCAGACTATTTTGTCCATGCCAATTTGTAGAGGGATACAATGCATCACATGTCGTTCAGATTATTGTGTCCATGCCAATTTGCAGAGAGATACATTGCATCACATGTCTTTCAGACTATTGTGTCCATGCCAATTTGTAGAGGGATACAATGTATCACAGGTTCTTAAGACTATTGTGTCTATGCACATTTGTAGAGAGATACAATGCATCACCGTTCCTTCAGACTATTGTGTCCATGCCAATTTGTATAGAGATACAATGCATCACAGTTCCTTCAGAATATTGTGTCCATGCCAATTTGTAGGGAGATACAATGCATCACAGGTCCTTCAGACTATTGTGTCCATGCCAATTTGTAGAGAGATGCAATGCATCGCAGGTCCTATAGATTATTGTGACCATGCCAATTTGTAGAGAGATACAATGCATCACAGGTCCTTTAGACTATTGTATCCAGGCCAATTGGTAGAGAGATACAATGCATCACAGGTCCTTCAGATTATTGAGTACATGCCCCTTTGTAGAGAGATACAATGCATCACAGGTTTATCAGACTATAGTGTCCATGAACAATATCTAGAGTGATACAATGCTTCATAGGTCCTTCAGACTATTCAGTGCATGCCAATTTGTACAGAGTAACAATATATCACAGTTCGTTCAGACTATTATGTCCATACCAATTTGTTGAGAGATACAATGCATCACAGGTTTTTCAGACTATTGTGTCCACGCCAATGTGTCGAGAGAAACAATGCATAACAGGCCCGTCAAACGATTGTGTCCATGCCAATTTGTAGAGAGATACATTGCATCACAGATCCTTCTAACAATTGTGTCCATGCCAATTGGTATAGATATACAATGCATCACAGGTCCTTCAGACTATTTTGTCCATGCCATTTTGTTGAGAGATACAATGCATCTCAGGTACTTCAGACTATTGTGTCCATGAACAATTTGTAGTGAGAAACAATACATCACAGATCCTTCAGACTATTGTGTCCATGCCAATTTGTAGAGAGATACAATGCATCACAGATCCTTCAGACGATCGTGTCCATGCCAATTTGTAGAGAGATACAATGCATCACATGTCCTTCAGATCATTGTGTCCATGCCAATTTGTATAGAGATACAATGCATCACAGGTCCTTCAGGCTATTGTGTCCATGGAAATTAGTAGTGAGATACAATGCATCACAGGTCATTCAGACTATTGTGTCCATGAACAATTTGTAGTGAGAAACATTGCACCACAGATCCTTCAGACTAACGTGTCCATGCCAATTTGTAGACAGATACAATGCATTACAGGTCCTTCAGACTATTGTGTCCATGCCAATTTGTAGAGAGATACAATGCATCATAGGTTTTTCAGACTATTATGTCCATGCCAATTTGTAGAGAGATACAATGCATCACAGGTCCTTCAGACTATTGTATCCATGCCAATTTTGTAGCAAGATACAATGCATCACAGGTCTTTCAGACAATTCTGTCCTTGCAAATTTGTAGAGAGGTACAATGCATCACAGATCAATCAGACTTTTGTGTCCATGCCAATATGTAGAGAGATACAATGCTTCACAGGTCTTTCAGACTATTGTGTCCATGCCATTTTGTAGAGAGATAGAATACATCACAGGTCCATCAGACTATTGTGTCAATGAACAATTTGTAGAGAATTACAATGCATCACACGTCCTTCAGACAATTTTATCGATGACAATTAGCAGAGAGATACAATGCAGTACAGGTCCTTCACAATAGTGTGTCCGTGAACAATTTGTAGAGAGATACAATGCATAACAGGTCTTTCAGACTATTGTGTTGATGCCAATTTGTGGATAGATACAATGCCTCACAGGTCCTTCAGACTATAGTGTCCATGCCAATTTTAGAGAGATACAATAAATCACAGGTTCTTCAGACTATTGTGTTCATGAACAATTTGTAGAGAGATAAAATGCATCACAGGTCCTTCAGACTATTGTTTCCATGCCAATTGGTTTAGAGATACAATGCTTCACAGGTCCTTCCGACTATGGTGTCCTTGCCAATTTGAAGAGAGAAACAATGCATCAGAGGTTCTTCAGACTATTTTGTCCATGCCAATTTGTAGAGGGATACAATGCATCACATGTCCTTCAGATTATTGTGTCCATGCCAATTTGCAGAGAGATACATTGCATCACATGTCTTTCAGACTATTGTGTCCATGCCAATTTGTAGAGGGATACAATGTATCACAGGTTCTTAAGACTATTGTGTCTATGCACATTTGTAGAGAGATACAATGCATCACCGTTCCTTCAAAATATTGTGACCATGCCAATTTGTAGAGAGATACAATGCATCACAGGTCCTTTAGACTATTGTATCCAGGCCAATTGGTAGAGAGATACAATGCATCACAGGTCCTTCAGATTATTGAGTACATGCCCCTTTGTAGAGAGATACAATGCATCACAGGTTTATCAGACTATAGTGTCCAAGACCAATATCTAGAGTGATACAATGCTTCATAGGTCCTTCAGACTATTCAGTGCATGCCAATTTGTACAGAGTAACAATACATCACAGTTCGTTCAGACTATTATGTCCATACCAATTTGTTGAGAGATACAATGCATCACAGGTTTTTCAGACTATTGTGTCCATGCCAATGTGTCGAGAGAAACAATGCATAACAGGCCCGTCAAACGATTGTGTCCATGCCAATTTGTAGAGAGATACATTGCATCACAGATCCTTCTAACAATTGTGTCCATGCCAATTGGTATAGATATACAATGCATCACAGGTCCTTCAGACTATTGTGTCCATGCCATTTTGTTGAGAGATACAATGCATCTCAGGTACTTCAGACTATTGTTTCCATGCAAATTTGTAGAGAGATACATTGCATCACGAGTCCTTTAGAATATTGAATCCATTCCAATTTGTAGAGAGATACAATGCATCAGAGGTCCTTCAGATAATTATGTCCATGCCAATTGGTGGAGAGATACAATGCATCACAGGTCCTTCAGACTAATGTGTCCATGAACAATTTGTAGAGAAATACAATTCATCACAGGTCCTTCAGACTACTGTATTCATGCCAATTTGTAGATAGATACAATGCAGCACACGTCCTTCTGACTATTGTGTCCATGAACAATTTATGGAGAGATACAATGGATCACAGATCCTTCAGACGACTGTGTTAAGGCCAATTTGTGGAGTGATACAATGCATCACAGGTCCTTCAGAATATTGTGCCCATGCCAATTTGCAGAGAGATACAATGCTTCACAGGTCCTTCAGACTGTGTGTCCATTCCAATTTGCCGAGATATACAATGCATCACAGGTCCCTCAGACTATTGCGTTCATGTCAATTTGTAGAGAGATACAATGCATCACAGCTCCTTCAGACTATTGTGTCCATGCCAATTTGTAGAGCGATACAATACTTCACAGTTCCTTCAGACCATTGTGTCCATGAACAGTTTGTAGAGGGATACAATGCTTCACAGATCCTTCAGACTATTATGTCCATGCCAATATGTAGAATGATACAATGCATCACAGGTCCTTCAGACCATTGTTTCCATGCCAGTTTGTAGAGAGATACAAAGCATCACAGGTCCTTCAGATTATTTTGTCCATGTCAATTTGTAGAGAGATACAATGCATCAAAGGCCCTTCAGAATATTTTGTCCCTGCCTATTTGTAGAGAGTTACAATGCATCACAGGTCCTTCAGACTATAGTGTCCATGCCAATTTTAGAGAGATACAATAAATCACAGGTTCTTCAGACTATTGTGTTCATGAACAATTTGTAGAGAGATAAAATGCATCACAGGTCCTTCAGACTATTGTTTCCATTCCAATTGGTTTAGAGATACAATGCTTCACAGGTCCTTCCGACTATGGTGTCCTTGCCAATTTGAAGAGAGAAACAATGCATCAGAGGTTCTTCAGACTATTGTGTCTATGCACATTTGTAGAGAGATACAATGCATCACCGTTCCTTCAGAATATTGTGTGAATGCCAATTTGTAGAGAGATACAATGCATCACAGTTCCTTCAGAATATTGTGTCCATGCCAATTTGTAGAGAGATACAATGCATCACAGGTCCCTCAGACTATTGTGTCCATGCCAATTTGTAGAGGGATGCAATGCGTCGCAGGTCCTATAGATTATTGTGACCATGACAATTTGTAGAGAGATACAATGCATCACAGGTCCTTTAGACTATTGTATCCATGCCAATTGGTAGAGAAATACAATGCATCACAGGTCCTTCAGATTATTGAGTACATGCCCCTTTGTAGAGAGATACAATGAATCACAGGTTTATCAGACTATAGTGTCCATGAACAATATCTAGAGTGATACAATGCTTCATAGGTCCTTCAGACTATTCAGTGCATGCCAATTTGTACAGAGTAACAATACATCACAGTTCGTTCAGACTATTGTGTCCATACCAATTTGTAGAGAGATACAATGCATCACAGGTTTTTCAGACTATTGTGTCCATGCCAATGTGTCGAGAGAAACAATGCATAACAGGCCCGTCAAACGATTGTGTCCATGCCAATTAGTAGAGAAATACATTGCATCACAGATCCTTCTAACAATTGTGTCCATGCCAATAGGTATAGATATAGAATGCATCACAGGTCCTTCAGACTATTGTGTCCATGCAATTTTGTTTAGAGATACAATGCATCTCAGGTACTTCAGACTATTGTTTCCATGCAAATTTGTAGAGAGATACATTGCATCACGAGTCCTTCAGAATATTGAATCCATTCCAATTTGTAGAGTGATACAATGCATCAGAGGTCCTTCAGATAATTGTGTCCATGCCAATTGGTGGAGAGATACAATGCATCACAGGTTCTTCAGACTAATATGTCCATGAACAATTTGTAGAGAAATACAATTCATCACAGGTCCTTCCGACTATTGTATGCATGCCAATTTGTAGATAGATACAATGCAGCACGCGTCCTTCTGACTATTGTGTCTATGAACAATTTATGGAGAGATACAATGCATCACAATTCCTTCAGACGACTGTGTTAAGGCCAATTTGTGGAGTGATACAATGCATCACAGGTACTTCAGACTATTGTGTCCATGAACAATTTGTAGAGAGATACAATGCATCACAGGTCCTTCAGACTATTGTGACCATGCCAATATGTAGAGAGATACAATGCATCACAGGTCCTTCAGACAATTGTGTCGATGCCAATTTGTAGAGAGATACAATGCACCACAGGTCCTTCACAATAATGTGTCCGTGAACAATTTTTAGAGAGATACAATGCATAACAGGTCTTTCAGACTATTGTGTTGATGCCAATTTGTAGATAGATACAATGCATCACAGGTCCTTCAGTCTATTGTGTCCATCCCAATTTGTAGAGAGATAAAATGGATCACAGGTACTTCAGACTTTTGTGTCCATTCCAATTTGTAGAGGAATACAATGCATCTCAGGTCATTCAGATTATTGTGTCCATACCAACTTCTGCAGAGATACAATGCATCACAGATCCTTCAGATGAATGTGTCAAGGCCAATTTATAGAGTGATACAATGAATCACAGGTCCTTCAGACTATTGTGTCCATGAACAATTTGTAGAGAGATACAATGCATCACACGTCCTTCAGGCTATTGTGTCCATGCCAATTTGTGGAGAGATAAAATGCATCACAGGTCCTTCTGACTATTGTGTCCATACCAATTTGTAGAGAGGTACATTGCATCACAGGTCCTTCAGACTATTGTGTCCATGAACAATTTGTAGTGAGAAACAATACATCACAGATCCTTCAGACTATTGTGTCCATGCCAATTTGTAGAGAGATACAATGCATCACAGATCCTTCAGACGATCGTGTCCATGCCAATTTGTAGAGAGATACAATGCATCACATGTCCTTCAGATCATTGTGTCCATGCCAATTTGTATAGAGATACAATGCATCACAGGTCCTTCAGGCTATTGTGTCCATGGAAATTTGTAGTGAGATAAAATGCATCACAGTTCCTTCAGACTATTGTGTCTATGCCAATGTGTAGAGAGATACAATGCATCACAGGTCTTTCAGACAATTCTGTCCATGCAAATTTGTAGAGAGGTACAATGCATTACAGATCAATCAGACTTTTGTGTCCATGCCAATTTGTAGAGAGATACAATGCTTCACAGGTCTTTCAGACTATTGTGTCCATGCCATTTTGTAGAGAGATAGAATACATCACAGGTCCATGAGACTATTGTGTCCATGAACAATTTGTAGAGAATTACAATGCATCACACGTCCTTCAGACAATTTTATCGATGCCAATTAGCAGAGAGATACAATGCAGTACAGGTCCTTCACAATAGTGTGTCCGTGAACAATTTGTAGAGAGATACAATGCATAACAGGTCTTTCAGACTATTGTGTTGATGCCAATTTGTAGATAGATACAATGCATCACAGGTCCTTCAGTCTATTGTGTCCATCCCAATTTGTAGAGAGATAAAATGGATCACAGGTACTTCAGACTTTTGTGTCCATTCCAATTTGTAGAGGAATACAATGCATCTCAGGTCATTCAGTGTATTGTGTCCATGCCAATTTGTGGAGAGATACAATGCATCACAGATGATTCAGATTATTGTGTCCATACCAACTTGTGCAGAGATACAATGCATCACAGATCCTTCAGACGACTGTGTCAAGGCCAATTTATAGAGTGATACAATGCATCACAGGTCCTTCAGACGACTGTGTCAAGGCCAATTTATAGAGTGATACAATGCATCACAGGTCCTTCAGACTATTGTGTCCATGAACAATTTGTCTAGAGATACAATGAATCACAGGTCCTTCAGGCTATTGTGTCCATGGAAATTTGTAGTGAGATAAAATGCATCACAGTTCCTTCAGACTATTGTGTCTATGCCAATGTGTAGAGAGATACAATGCATCACAGGTCCTTCAGAATATTGTGTCCATGCAATTTGCAGAGAGATACACTGCATCACAGGTCCTTCTCAGTATTGTGTCAATGCCAATTTGTAGAGAGATACAATGCATCACAGGTCATTCAGACTATTGTGTCCATGAACAATTTGTAGTGAGAAACATTGCACCACAGATCCTTCAGACTAACGTGTCCATGCCAATTTGTAGACAGATACAATGCATTACAGGTCCTTCAGACTATTGTGTCCATGCCAATTTGTAGAGAGATACAATGCATCATAGGTTTTTCAGACTATTGTGTCCATGCCAATTTGAGAGAGATACAATGCATCACAGGTCCTTCAGACTATTGTGTCCATGCCAATATGTAGAGAGATACAATGCATCACAGGTCCTTCAGACAATTGTGTCGATGCCAATTTGTAGAGAGATACAATGCACCACAGGTCCTTCACAATAATGTGTCCGTGAACAATTTGTAGAGAGATACAATGCATAACAGGTCTTTCAGACTATTGTGTTGATGCCAATTTGTAGATAGATACAATGCATCACAGGTCCTTCAGTCTATTGTGTCCATCCCAATTTGTAGAGAGATAAAATGGATCACAGGTACTTCAGACTTTTGTGTCCATTCCAATTTGTAGAGGAATACAATGCATCTCAGGTCATTCAGATTATTGTGTCCATACCAACTTCTGCAGAGATACAATGCATCACAAATCCTTCAGATGACTGTGTCAAGGCCAATTTATAGAGTGATACAATGAATCACAGGTCCTTCAGACTATTGTGTCCATGAACAATTTGTAGTGAGAAACAATGCATCACAGATCCTTCAGACTATTGTGTCCATGCCAATTTGTAGAGAGATACAATGCATCACAGATCCTTCAGACGATCGTGTCCATGCCAATTTGTAGAGAGATACAATGCATCACATGTCCTTCAGATCATTGTGTCCATGCCAATTTGTATAGAGATACAATGCATCACAGGTCCTTCAGGCTATTGTGTCCATGGAAATTTGTAGTGAGATAAAATGCATCACAGTTCCTTCAGACTATTGTGTCTATGCCAATGTGTAGAGAGATACAATGCATCCCAGGTCTTTCAGACAATTCTGTCCATGCAAATTTGTAGAGAGGTACAATGCATTACAGATCAATCAGACTTTTGTGTCCATGCCAATTTGTAGAGAGATACAATGCTTCACAGGTCTTTCAGACTATTGTGTCCATGCCATTTTGTAGAGAGATAGAATACATCACAGGTCCATCAGACTATTGTGTCCATGAACAATTTGTAGAGAATTACAATGCATCACACGTCCTTCAGACAATTTTATCGATGCCAATTAGCAGAGAGATACAATGCAGTACAGGTCCTTCACAATAGTGTGTCCGTGAACAATTTGTAGAGAGATACAATGCATAACAGGTCTTTCAGACAATTGTGTTGATGCCAATTTGTAGATAGATACAATGCATCACAGGTCCTTCAGTCTATTGTGACCATCCCAATTTGTAGAGAGATAAAATGGATCACAGGTACTTCAGACTTTTGTGTCCATTCCAATTTGTAGAGGAATACAATGCATCTCAGGTCATTCAGTGTATTGTGTCCATGCCAATTTGTGGAGAGATACAATGCATCACATGTGATTCAGATTATTGTGTCCATACCAACTTGTGCAGAGATACAATGCATCACAGATCCTTCAGACGACTGTGTCAAGGCCAATTTATAGAGTGATACAATGCATCACAGGTCCTTCAGACGACTGTGTCAAGGCCAATTTATAGAGTGATACAATGCATCACAGGTCCTTCAGACTATTGTGTCCATGAATAATTTGTATAGAGATACAATGAATCACAGGTCCTTCAGGCTATTGTGTCCATGGAAATTTGTAGTGAGATAAAATGCATCACAGTTCCTTCAGACTATTGTGTCTATGCCAATGTGTAGAGAGATACAATGCATCACAGGTCCTTCAGAATATTGTGTCCATGCCAATTTGCAGAGAGATACACTGCATCACAGGTCCTTCTCAGTATTGTGTCAATGCCAATTTGTAGAGAGATACAATGCATCACAGGTCATTCAGTCTATTTTGTCCATGAACAATTTGTAGTGAGAAACATTGCACCACAGATCCTTCAGACTAACGTGTCCATGCCAATTTGTAGACAGATACAATGCATTACAGGTCCTTCAGACTATTGTGTCCATGCCAATTTGTAGAGAGATACAATGCATCATAGGTTTTTCAGACTATTGTGTCCATGCCAATTTGAGAGAGATACAATGCATCACAGGTCTTTCAGACTATTATGTCCATGCCAATTTGTAGAGAGATACAATGCATCACAGGTCCTTCAGACTATTATATCCATGCCAATTTTGTAGCAAGATACAATGCATCACAGGTCTTTCAGACAATTCTGTCCATGCAAATTTGTAGAGAGGTACAATGCATCACAGATCAATCAGACTTTTGTGTCCATGCCAATTTGTAGAGAGATACAATGCTTCACAGGTCTTTCAGACTATTGTGTCCATGCCATTTTGTAGAGAGATAGAATACATCACAGGTCCATCAGACTATTGTGTCCAAGAACAATTTGTAGAGAATTACAATGCAACACACGTCCTTCAGACAATTTTATCGATGCCAATTAGCAGAGAGATACAATGCAGTACAGGTCCTTCACAATAGTGTGTCCGTGAACAATTTGTAGAGAAATACAATGCATAACAGGTCTTTCAGACTATTGTGTTGATGCCAATTTGTAGATAGATACAATGCATCACAGGTCCTTCAGTCTATTGTGTCCATCCCAATTTGTAGAGAGATAAAATGGATCACAGGTACTTCAGACTTTTGTGTCCATTCCAATTTGTAGAGGAATACAATGCTTCACAGGTCTTTCAGACTATTGTGTCCATGCCATTTTGTAGAGAGATAGAATACATCACAGGTCCATCAGACTATTGTGTCCATGAACAATTTGTAGAGAATTACAATGCATCACACGTCCTTCAGACAATTTTATCGATGCCAATTAGCAGAGAGATACAATGCAGTACAGGTCCTTCACAATAGTGTGTCCGTGAACAATTTGTAGAGAGATACAATGCATAACAGGTCTTTCAGACTATTGTGTTGATGCCAATTTGTGGATAGATACAATGCCTCACAGGTCCTTCAGACTATAGTGTCCATGCCAATTTTAGAGAGATACAATAAATCACAGGTTCTTCAGACTATTGTGTTCATGAACAATTTGTAGAGAGATAAAATGCATCACAGGTCCTTCAGACTATTGTTTCCATGCCAATTGGTTTAGAGATACAATGCTTCACAGGTCCTTCCGACTATGGTGTCCTTGCCAATTTGAAGAGAGAAACAATGCATCAGAGGTTCTTCAGACTATTTTGTCCATGCCAATTTGTAGAGGGATACAATGCATCACATGTCCTTCAGATTATTGTGTCCATGCCAATTTGCAGAGAGATACATTGCATCACATGTCTTTCAGACTATTGTGTCCATGACAATTTGTAGAGGGATACAATGTATCACAGGTTCTTAAGACTATTGTGTCTATGCACATTTGTAGAGAGATACAATGCATCACCGTTCCTTCAGAATATTGTGTCCATGCCAATTTGTAGAGAGATACAATGCATCACAGGTCCTTCAGACTATTGTGTCCATGCCAATTTCTAGAGAGATGCAATGCATCGCAGGTCCTATAGATTATTGTGACCATGCCAATTTGTAGAGAGATACAATGCATCACAGGTCCTTTAGACTATTGTATCCAGGCCAATTGGTAGAGAGATACAATGCATCACAGGTCCTTCAGATTATTGAGTACATGCCCCTTTGTAGAGAGATACAATGCATCACAGGTTTATCAGACTATAGTGTCCATGAACAATATCTAGAGTGATACAATGCTTCATAGGTCCTTCAGACTATTCAGTGCATGCCAATTTGTACAGAGTAACAATACATCACAGTTCGTTCAGACTATTATGTCCATACCAATTTGTTGAGAGATACAATGCATCACAGGTTTTTCAGACTATTGTGTCCATGCCAATGTGTCGAGAGAAACAATGCATAACAGGCCCGTCAAACGATTGTGTCCATGCCAATTTGTAGAGAGATACATTGCATCACAGATCCTTCTAACAATTGTGTCCATGCCAATTGGTATAGATATACAATGCATCACAGGTCCTTCAGACTATTGTGTCCATGCCATTTTGTTGAGAGATACAATGCATCTCAGGTACTTCAGACTATTGTTTCCATGCAAATTTGTAGAGAGATACATTGCATCACGAGTCCTTTAGAATATTGAATCCATTCCAATTTGTAGAGAGATACAATGCATCAGAGGTCCTTCAGATAATTATGTCCATGCCAATTGGTGGAGAGATACAATGCATCACAGGTCCTTCAGACTAATGTGTCCATGAACAATTTGTAGAGAAATACAATTCATCACAGGTCCTTCAGACTACTGTATTCATGCCAATTTGTAGATAGATACAATGCAGCACACGTCCTTCTGACTATTGTGTCCATGAACAATTTATGGAGAGATACAATGCATCACAGATCCTTCAGACGACTGTGTTAAGGCCAATTTGTGGAGTGATACAATGCATCACAGGTCCTTCAGAATTTTGTGCCCATGCCAATTTGCAGAGAGATACAATGCTTCACAGGTCCTTCAGACTGTGTGTCCATTCCAATTTGCCGAGATATACAATGCATCACAGGTCCCTCAGACTATTGTGTCCATGCCAATTTGTAGAGCGATACAATACTTCACAGTTCCTTCAGACCATTGTGTCCATGAACAGTTTGTAGAGGGATACAATGCTTCACAGATCCTTCAGACTATTATGTCCATGCCAATATGTAGAATGATACAATGCATCACAGGTCCTTCAGACCATTGTGTCCATGCCAGTTTGTAGAGAGATACAAAGCATCACAGGTCCTTCAGATTATTTTGTCCATGTCAATTTGTAGAGAGATACAATGCATCAAAGGCCCTTCAGAATATTTTGTCCCTGCCTATTTGTAGAGAGTTACAATGCATCACAGGTCCTTCAGACTATAGTGTCCATGCCAATTTTAGAGAGATACAATAAATCACAGGTTCTTCAGACTATTGTGTTCATGAACAATTTGTAGAGAGATAAAATGCATCACAGGTCCTTCAGACTATTGTTTCCATTCCAATTGGTTTAGAGATACAATGCTTCACAGGTCCTTCCGACTATGGTGTCCTTGCCAATTTGAAGAGAGAAACAATGCATCAGAGGTTCTTCAGACTATTGTGTCTATGCACATTTGTAGAGAGATACAATGCATCACCGTTCCTTCAGAATATTGTGTCCATGCCAATTTGTAGAGAGATACAATGCATCACAGTTCCTTCAGAATATTGTGTCCATGCCAATTTGTAGAGAGATACAATGCATCACAGGTCCCTCAGACTATTGTGTCCATGCCAATTTGTAGAGGGATGCAATGCATCGCAGGTCCTATAGATTATTGTGACCATGACAATTTGTAGAGAGATACAATGCATCACAGGTCCTTTAGACTATTGTATCCATGCCAATTGGTAGAGAAATACAATGCATCACAGGTCCTTCAGATTATTGAGTACATGCCCCTTTGTAGAGAGATACAATGAATCACAGGTTTATCAGACTATAGTGTCCATGAACAATATCTAGAGTGATACAATGCTTCATAGGTCCTTCAGACTATTCAGTGCATGCCAATTTGTACAGAGTAACAATACATCACAGTTCGTTCAGACTATTGTGTCCATACCAATTTGTAGAGAGATACAATGCATCACAGGTTTTTCAGACTATTGTGTCCATGCCAATGTGTCGAGAGAAACAATGCATAACAGGCCCGTCAAACGATTGTGTCCATGCCAATTAGTAGAGAAATACATTGCATCACAGATCCTTCTAACAATTGTGTCCATGCCAATAGGTATAGATTTAGAATGCATCACAGGTCCTTCAGACAATTGTGTCGATGCCAATTTGTAGAGAGATACAATGCACCACAGGTCCTTCACAATAATGTGTCCGTGAACAATTTTTAGAGAGATACAATGCATAACAGGTCTTTCAGACTATTGTGTTGATGCCAATTTGTAGATAGATACAATGCATCACAGGTCCTTCAGTCTATTGTGTCCATCCCAATTTGTAGAGAGATAAAATGGATCACAGGTACTTCAGACTTTTGTGTCCATTCCAATTTGTAGAGGAATACAATGCATCTCAGGTCATTCAGATTATTGTGTCCATACCAACTTCTGCAGTGATACAATGCATCACAGATCCTTCAGATGACTGTGTCAAGGCCAATTTATAGAGTGATACAATGAATCACAGGTCCTTCAGACTATTGTGTCCATGAACAATTTGTAGAGAGATACAATGCATCACACGTCCTTCAGGCTATTGTGTCCATGCCAATTTGTAGAGAGATAAAATGCATCACAGGTCCTTCTGACTATTGTGTCCATACCAATTTGTAGAGAGGTACATTGCATCACAGGTCCTTCAGACTATTGTGTCCATGAACAATTTGTAGTGAGAAACAATACATCACAGATCCTTCAGACTATTGTGTCCATGCCAATTTGTAGAGAGATACAATGCATCACAGATCCTTCAGACGATCGTGTCCATGCCAATTTGTAGAGAGATACAATGCATCACATGTCCTTCAGATCATTGTGTCCATGCCAATTTGTATAGAGATACAATGCATCACAGGTCCTTCAGGCTATTGTGTCCATGGAAATTTGTAGTGAGATAAAATGCATCACAGTTCCTTCAGACTATTGTGTCTATGCCAATGTGTAGAGAGATACAATGCATCACAGGTCTTTCAGACAATTCTGTCCATGCAAATTTGTAGAGAGGTACAATGCATTACAGATCAATCAGACTTTTGTGTCCATGCCAATTTGTAGAGAGATACAATGCTTCACAGGTCTTTCAGACTATTGTGTCCATGCCATTTTGTAGAGAGATAGAATACATCACAGGTCCATCAGACTATTGTATCCATGAACAATTTGTAGAGAATTACAATGCATCACACGTCCTTCAGACAATTTTATCGATGCCAATTAGCAGAGAGATACAATGCAGTACAGGTCCTTCACAATAGTGTGTCCGTGAACAATTTGTAGAGAGATACAATGCATAACAGGTCTTTCAGACTATTGTGTTGATGCCAATTTGTAGATAGATACAATGCATCACAGGTCCTTCAGTCTATTGTGTCCATCCCAATTTGTAGAGAGATAAAATGGATCACAGGTACTTCAGACTTTTGTGTCCATTCCAATTTGTAGAGGAATACAATGCATCTCAGGTCATTCAGTGTATTGTGTCCATGCCAATTTGTGGAGAGATACAATGCATCACAGGTGATTCAGATTATTGTGTCCATACCAACTTGTGCAGAGATACAATGCATCACAGATCCTTCAGACGACTGTGTCAAGGCCAATTTATAGAGTGATACAATGCATCACAGGTCCTTCAGACGACTGTGTCAAGGCCAATTTATAGAGTGATACAATGCATCACAGGTCCTTCAGACTATTGTGTCCATGAACAATTTGTATAGAGATACAATGAATCACAGGTCCTTCAGGCTATTGTGTCCATGGAAATTTGTAGTGAGATAAAATGCATCACAGTTCCTTCAGACTATTGTGTCTATGCCAATGTGCAGAGAGATACAATGCATCACAGGTCCTTCAGAATATTGTGTCCATGCAATTTGCAGAGAGATACACTGCATCACAGGTCCTTCTCAGTATTGTGTCAATGCCAATTTGTAGAGAGATACAATGCATCACAGGTCATTCAGACTATTGTGTCCATGAACAATTTGTAGTGACAAACATTGCACCACAGATCCTTCAGACTAACGTGTCCATGCCAATTTGTAGACAGATACAATGCATTACAGGTCCTTCAGACTATTGTGTCCATGCCAATTTGTAGAGAGATACAATGCATCATAGGTTTTTCAGACTATTGTGTCCATGCCAATTTGAGAGAGATACAATGCATCACAGGTCCTTCAGACTATTGTGTCCATGCCAATATGTAGAGAGATACAATGCATCACAGGTCCTTCAGACAATTGTGTCGATGCCAATTTGTAGAGAGATACAATGCACCACAGGTCCTTCACAATAATGTGTCCGTGAACAATTTGTAGAGAGATACAATGCATAACAGGTCTTTCAGACTATTGTGTTGATGCCAATTTGTAGATAGATACAATGCATCACAGGTCCTTCAGTCTATTGTGTCCATCCCAATTTGTAGAGAGATAAAATGGATCACAGGTACTTCAGACTTTTGTGTCGATTCCAATTTGTAGAGGAATACAATGCATCTCAGGTCATTCAGATTATTGTGTCCATACCAACTTCTGCAGAGATACAATGCATCACAGATCCTTCAGATGACTGTGTCAAGGCCAATTTATAGAGTGATACAATGAATCACAGGTCCTTCAGACTATTGTGTCCATGAACAATTTGTAGAGAGATACAATGCATCACACGTCCTTCAGGCTATTGTGTCCATGCCAATTTGTAGAGAGATAAAATGCATCACAGGTCCTTCTGACTATTGTGTCCATACCAATTTGTAGAGAGGTACATTGCATCACAGGTCCTTCAGACTATTGTGTCCATGAAAAATTTGTAGTGAGAAACAATACATCACAGATCCTTCAGACTATTGTGTCCATGCCAATTTGTAGAGAGATACAATGCATCACAGATCCTTCGGACGATCGTGTCCATGCCAATTTGTAGAGAGATACAATGCATCACATGTCCTTCAGATCATTGTGTCCATGCCAATTTGTATAGAGATACAATGCATCACAGGTCCTTCAGGCTATTGTGTCCATGGAAATTTGTAGTGAGATAAAATGCATCACAGTTCCTTCAGACTATTGTGTCTATGCCAATGTGTAGAGAGATACAATGCATCCCAGGTCTTTCAGACAATTCTGTCCATGCAAATTTGTAGAGAGGTACAATGCATTACAGATCAATCAGACTTTTGTGTCCATGCCAATTTGTAGAGAGATACAATGCTTCACAGGTCTTTCAGACTATTGTGTCCATGCCATTTTGTAGAGAGATAGAATACATCACAGGTCCATCAGACTATTGTGTCCATGAACAATTTGTAGAGAATTACAATGCATCACACGTCCTTCAGACAATTTTATCGATGCCAATTAGCAGAGAGATACAATGCAGTACAGGTCCTTCACAATAGTGTGTCCGTGAACAATTTGTAGAGAGATACAATGCATAACAGGTCTTTCAGACTATTGTGTTGATGCCAATTTGTAGATAGATACAATGCATCACATGTCCTTCTGTCTATTGTGTCCATCCCAATTTGTAGAGAGATAAAATGGATCACAGGTACTTCAGACTTTTGTGTCCATTCCAATTTGTAGAGGAATACAATGCATCTCAGGTTATTCAGTGTATTGTGTCCATGCCAATTTGTGGAGAGATACAATGCATCACAGGTGATTCAGATTATTGTGTCCATACCAACTTGTGCAGAGATACAATGCATCACAGATCCTTCAGACGACTGTGTCAAGGCCAATTTATAGAGTGATACAATGCATCACAGGTCCTTCAGACGACTGTGTCAAGGCCAATTTATAGAGTGATACAATGCATCACAGGTCCTTCAGACTATTGTGTCCATGAATAATTTGTATAGAGATACAATGAATCACAGGTCCTTCAGGCTATTTTGTCCATGAACAATTTGTAGTGAGAAACATTGCACCACAGATCCTTCAGACTAACGTGTCCATGCCAATTTGTAGACAGATACAATGAATTACAGGTCCTTCAGACTATTGTGTCCATGCCAATTTGTAGAGAGATACAATGCATCATAGGTTTTTCAGACTATTGTGTCCATGCCAATTTGAGAGAGATACAAGGCATCACAGGTCTTTCAGACTATTATGTCCATGCCAATTTGTAGAGAGATACAATGCATCACAGGTCCTTCAGACTATTGTATCCATGCCAATTTTGTAGCAAGATACAATGCATCACAGGTCTTTCAGACAATTCTGTCCATGCAAATTTGTAGAGAGGTACAATGCATCACAGATCAATCAGACTTTTGTGTCCATGCCAATTTGTAGAGAGATACAATGCTTCACAGGTCTTTCAGACTATTGTGTCCATGCCATTTTGTAGAGAGATAAAATGCATCACATGTCTTTCTGACAATTGTGTCCATACCAATTTGTAGAGAGGTACATTGCATCATAGGTCCTTCAGACTATTGTGTCCATGAACAATTTGTAGTGAGAAACAATGCATCACAGATCCTTCAGACTATTGTGTCCATGCCAATTTGTAGAGAGATACAATGCATCACAGATCCTTCAGACGATCGTGTCCATGCCAATTTGTAGAGAGATACAATGCATCACATGTCCTTCAGATCATTGTGTCCATGCCAATTTGTATAGAGATATAATGCATCACAGGTCCTTCAGAATTTTGAGTCCATGCCAATTTGTAGAAAGATACAATGCATCACAGGTCCTTCACGCTATTGTGTCCATGGAAATTTGTAGTGAGATAAAATGCATCACAGTTCCTTCAGACTATTGTGTCTATGCCAATGTGTAGAGAGATACAATGCATCACAGGTCCTTCAGAATATTGTGTCCATGCCAATTCGTAGAGAGATACACTGCATCACAGGTCCTTCTCAGTATTGTGTCAATGCCAATTTGTAGAGAGATACAATGCATCACAGGTCATTCAGACTATTGTGTCCATGAACAATTTGTAGTGAGAAACATTGCACCACAGATCCTTCAGACTATCGTGTCCATGCCAATTTGTAGAGAGATACAATGCATTACAGGTCCTTCACACTATTGTGTCCATGCCAATTTGTAGAGAGATACAATGCATCATAGGTTTTTCAGACTATTGTGTCCATGACAATTTGAGAGAGATACAATGCATCACAGGTCTTTCAGACTATTATGTCCATGCCAATTTGTAGAGAGATACAATGCATCACAGGTCCTTCAGACTATTGTATCCATGCCAATTTTGTAGCAAGATACAATGCATCACAGGTCTTTCAGACAATTCTGTCCATGCCAATTTGTAGAGAGGTACAAATCATCACAGATCAATCAGACTTTTGTGTCCATGCCAATTTGTAGAGAGATACAATGCTTCACAGGTCTTTCAGACTATTGTGTCCATGCTAATTTGTAGAGAGATACAATGCATCACAGGTCCTTCAGACTATTGTATCCATGCCAATTTGTAGTGAGATACAATGCATCACAGGTTCTTCAGACTATTGTGTCCATGCCAATGTGTAGAGAGATACAATGCCAATTTGTAGAGAGATACAATACATCACAGGTTCTTCAGACTATTGTGTCCTTTCGAATTTGTAGAGAGATACAATGTATCAGAGGTTATTCAGACTATTGTGTCCATGCCAATGCTAGAGAGATAACATGCAACACTGATCCTTCAAACTATTGCTTCCATGCCAATTTGTAGAGAAATACAATGCATCACAGGTCCTTTAGACTATTGTATCCATGAAAATTGGTAGAGCGATACAATGCATCACAGGTCCTTCAGACTATTGAGTACATGCCCATTTGTAGAGAGATACAATGCATCACAGGTTCATCAGACTATCGTGTCCATGAACAATATCTAGAGAGTTACAATGCTTCATAGGTCCTTCAGACAATTCAGTCCATGCCAATTTGTACAGAGTAACAATACATCACAGTTCGTTCAGACTATTGTGTCTATACCAATTTGTAGAGAGATACAATGCATCACAGGTTTTTCAGACTATTGTGTCCATTCCAATTGGTATAGAGGTACAATGCATCACAGGTCCTTCAGACTATTGTGTCCATGCCATTTTGTTGAGAGGTACAATGCATCACAGGTACTTCAGACTATTGTGTCCATGTAAATTTATAGAGAGATACATTTCATCACGAGTCCTTCAGAAAATTGTATCCATTCCAATTTGTAGAGAGATACAATGCATCACAGGTCCTTCTAACTATTGCGTACATGCCAATTTGTAGAGAGATACAATGCATCACAGGTCCTTCAGACTATTGTGTCCTTGCCATTGTGTTGAGATATACAATGCATCACAGGTCCTTCAGACTATTGTGCCCATGCCAATCTGTAGAGAGATACAATGCATCACAGAATCTTCACAATAATGTGTCCATGAACATTATCTAGAGAGATACAATGCTTCATAGGTCCTTCAGACTATTGTGACCATGAACAATTTGTAGAGAGATACAATGCATCACAGGTCCTTCAGGCTATTGTGTCCATGCCAATATGTAGAGAGATACAATGCATCACAGGTCCTTCAGACAATTGTATCGATGCCAATTTGTAGAGAGATACAATGCATCACAGGTCCTTCACAATAATGTGTCCTTGAACAATTTGTAGAGAGATACAGTGCATAACAGGTTTTTCAGACTATTGTGTCCATGAACAATTTGAAGAGAGATACAATGCATCACAGGTCCTTCAGTCTATTGTGTCCATGCCAATTTGTAGAGAGATAAAATGGATCACAGGTACTTCAGACTATTGTGTCCATGCCAATTTGTAGAGAGATACAATACATCACAGGTCCTTCAGACTATTGTGTCCATGAACAATTTGAAGAGAGATACAATGCATCACAGGTCCTTCTGACTATTGTGTCCATGCCAATTTGTAGAGAGATAGAATACATCACAGGTCCATCAGACTATTGTGTCCATGAACAATTTGTAGAGAATTACAATGCATCACACGTCCTTCAGACTATTTTATCGATGCCAATTAGCAGAGAGATACAATGCAGTACTGGTCCTTCACAATAGTGTGTCCGTGAACAATTCATAGAGAGATAAAATGCATCACAGGTCCTTCAGATGATTGTGTCCATGCCAATTTGTAGAGAGATACAATACATCACAGATCCTTCAGACTATTGTGTCCATGCCAATATGTAGTGAGATACAATGCATCACAGGTTATTCAGACTATTGTGTTCATGCCAATGTGTCGAGAGAAACAATGCATAACAGGCCCGTCAAACGATTGTGTCCATGCCAATTTGTAGAGAGATACATTGCATCACAGATCCTTCTAACGATTGTGACCATGCCAATTGGTATAGAGATACAATGCATCACAGGTCCTTCAGACTATTGTGTCCATGCCATTTTGTTGAGAGATACAATGCATCACAGCTACTTCAGAATATTGTGTCCATGCAAATTTGTAGAGAGATACATTGCATCACGAGTCCTTCAGAATATTGTATCCATTCCAATTTGTAGAGAGATACAATGCATCAGAGGTCCTTCAGATAATTGTGTCCATGCCAATTTGTAGAGAGATACAATGCATCACACGTCCTTCAGACTAATGTGCCCATACGAATTTGTAGAGAGATAAAATGTATCACAGGTTGTTAAGACTATTGTGTCCATGCCAATGTGTAGGGAGATACAATGCAACACTGGACCTTCTGACTAATGTGTCCATGCCAATTTGTAGATAAATACAATGCATCACAGGTCCTTCAGAATATTGTGTCCATGCCAATGTGAAGATAGAAAAAATGCATCACATGACCTTCAGACAATAGTGTCCATGCCAATTTGTAGAGAGATACAATGCATCACATGCCTTCAGACCATTCTGTCCATGCCAATTTGTTTAGAGATACAATGTATCACAGGACCTTCTGATTATTTTGTCCATGCCAATTTGTAGAGAGATACAATGCATCACAGGTCCTTCAGACTATTGTGTCCATGCCAATTTGTAGAGGGATACAATGCATCACAGGTCCTTCAGAATATTGTGCCCATGCCAATTTGCAGAGAGATACAATGCTTCACAGGTCCTTCAGACTGTGTGTCCATTCCAATTTGCTGAGAGATACAATTAATCACAGGTCCTTCAGACTATTGTGTTCATGCCAATTTGTTGAGAGATACAATACTTCAAAGTTCCTTCAGACCATTGTGTCCATGAACAATTTGTATAGAGATACAATGCTTCACAGATCCTTCAGACTATTATGTCCATGCCAATATGTAGAGTGATACAATGCATCACAGGTCCTTCAGACTATTGTATCCATGCCAATATATAGAGAGATACAATGCATCACAGGTCATTCAGACTATTGTGTCCATGCCAGTTTGTAGAGAGATACAAAGCATCACAGGTCCTTCAGACTATTCAGTCCATGCCAATTTGTACAGAGTAAAAATACATCACAGTTCGTTCAAACTATTGTGTCCATACCAATTTGTAGAGAGATACAATGCATAACAGGTCCTTCAGACTATTGTGTCCATGCCAATGTGTCGAGAGAAACAATGCATTACAGGCCCGTCAAACGATTGTGTCAATGCCAATTGGTATAGCGATACAATGCATCACAGGTCTTTCAGACTATTGTGTCCATGCCATTTTGTTGAGAGATGCAATGCATCACAGGTACTTCAGACTATTGTGTCCATGCAAATTTGTTGAGAGATACATTGCATCACGAGTCCTTCAGAATATTGTATCCATTCCAATTTGTAGAGAGATACAATGCATCAGAGGTCCTTCAGATAATTGTGTCCATGCCAATTTGTGGAGAGATACAATGCATCACAGGTCCTTTAGACAAATGTGTCCATGAACAATTTGTAGAGAAATACAATGCATCACAGGTCCTTCAGACTATTGTATGCATGCCATTTTGTAGAGAGATACAATGCAGCACACGTCCTTCTGACTATTGTGTCCATGAACAATTTATGGAGAGATACAATGCATCACAGATCCTTCAAACGACTGTGTTAAGGCCAATTTGTGGAGTGATACAATGCATCACAGGTCCTTCAGACTATTGTGTCCTTGAACAATTTGTAGAGAGATACAATGCATCACAGGTCTTTCAGACTATTGTGTCCATGCCAATATGTAGAGAGATACAATGCATCACAGGTCCTTCAGACAATTGTGTCGATGCCAATTTGTAGAGAGATACAATGCATCACAGGTCCTTCAGTCTATTGTGTCCATGCCAATTTGTAGAGAGATAAAATGCATCACAGGTGATTCAGATTATTGTGTCCACACCAACTTGTGCAGGGATACAATGCATCACAGATCCTTCAGACGACTGTGTCAAGGCCAATTTGTAGAGTGATACAATGCATCACAGGTCCTTCAAACTATTGTGTCCATGAACAATTTTTAGAGAGGTACATTGCATCACAGGTCCTTCAGACTATTGCGTCCATGAACAATTTGTAGTGAGAAACAATGCATCACAGATCCTTCAGACTCTTGTGTCCATGCCAATTTGTTGAGAAATACAATGCATCACAGATCCTTCAGAATTTTGAGTCCATGCCAATTTTAGACTGATACAATGCATCACAGGTCCTTCAGGCTATTGTGTCTATGGAAATTTGTAGTGAGATAAAATGCATCACAGATCCTTCAGACTATTGTGTCTATGCCAATGTGTAGAGAGATACAATACATCACAGGTTCTTCAGACTATTGTGTCCATGCAAATGTGTATAGAGATACAATGCCAATTCGTAGAGGGATACAATGCATCACAGGTTCTTCAGACTATTGCGTCCATGCGAATTTGTAGAGATATACAATGCATCACAGGTTGTTCAGACTATTGTGTACATGCCAATTAGTAAAGAGATACAATGCATCACAGCTACTTCAGACTATTGTGTCCATGTCCATTTGTAGAGAGATACAATGCATCACAGGGTCTTCTGACTATTGAGTCCATGAACAGTATGTAGAATCATACAATGTTTCATAGGTCCTTCAGTCTATTGTGTGCATGCCAATTTGTAGTGAGATACAATGCATCACAGGTTTTTCAGACTATTGTGTCCATGTCAATGTTTAGAGAGACACAATGCATAACAGGTACTTCAAACTATTGCGTCCATGCCAATTTGTAGAGAGATAAAATGCATCACAGGTCCTTCTAACTATTGCGTACATGCCAATTTGTTGAGAGATACAATGCATCACAGTTCCTTCAGACTATAGTGTCCATGCCAATGTGTTGAGATATACAATGCATCACAGGTCCTTCAGACTATTGTGCCCATGCCAATCTGTAGAGAGATACAATGCATCACAGAATTTTCACAATAATGTGTCCATGAACATTATCTAGAGAGATACAATGCTTCATAGGTCCTTCACTCCATTGTGTCCATGAACAATTTGTAGAGAGATACAATGCATCACAGGTCCTTCAGACTATTGTGTCCATGCCAATATGTAGAGAGATACAATGCATCACAGGTCCTTCAGACAATTGTGTCAATGCCAATTTGTAGAGAGATACAATGCATCACAGGTCCTTCACAATAATGTGTCCTTGAACAATTTGTAGAGAGATACAATGCATAACAGGTCTTTCAGACTATTGTGTCGATGCCAATTTGTAGATAGATACAATGCATCACACGTCCTTCAGACTATTTTATCAATGCCAATTAGCAGAGAGATACAATGCAGTACAGGTCCTTCACAATAGTGTGTCCGTGAACAATTCATAGAGAGATACAATGCATCACAGGTCCTTCAGATGATTGTGTCCATGCCAAT
Source organism: Narcine bancroftii (assembly GCF_036971445.1). Classification (NCBI taxonomy): domain Eukaryota; kingdom Metazoa; phylum Chordata; class Chondrichthyes; order Torpediniformes; family Narcinidae; genus Narcine; species Narcine bancroftii. The sequence goes on along the minus strand of NC_091471.1, from coordinate 58,089,598 downwards.
TTGTAGAGAGATACAATACATCACAGGTCCATCAGACTATTGTGTCCATGCCAATATGTAGTGAGATACAATGCATCACAGGTCCTTCAGACTATTGTGTCCATGCCAATTTGTAGAGGGATAAAATGCATCACAGGTCCTTCAGAATATTGTGCCCATGCCAATTTGCAGAGAGATACAATGCTTCACAGCTACTTCAGAATATTGTGTCCATGCAAATTTGTAGAGAGATACATTGCATCACGAGTCCTTCAGAATATTGTATCCATTCCAATTTGTAGAGAGATACAATGCATCAGAGGTCCTTCAGATAATTGTGTCCATGCCAATTTGTGGAGAGATACAATGCATCACACGTCCTTCAGACTAATGTGCCCATACGAATTTGTAGAGAGATAAAATGTATCACAGGTTGTTAAGACTATTGTGTCCATGCCAATGTGTAGGGAGATACAATGCAACACTGGACCTTCTGACTAATGTGTCCATGCCAATTTGTAGATAAATACAATGCATCACAGGTCCTTCAGAATATTGTGTCCATGCCAATGTGAAGATAGAAAAAATGCATCACATGACCTTCAGACAATAGTGTCCATGCCAATTTGTAGAGAGATACAATGCATCACATGCCTTCAGACCATTCTGTCCATGCCAATTTGTTTAGAGATACAATGTATCACAGGACCTTCTGATTATTTTGTCCATGCCAATTTGTAGAGAGATACAATGCATCACAGGTCCTTCAGACTATTGTGTCCATGCCAATTTGTAGAGGGATACAATGCATCACAGGTCCTTCAGAATATTGTGCCCATGCCAATTTGCAGAGAGATACAATGCTTCACAGGTCCTTCAGACTGTGTGTCCATTCCAATTTGCCGAGAGATACAATTAATCACAGGTCCTTCAGACTATTGTGTTCATGCCAATTCGTTGAGAGATACAATACTTCAAAGTTCCTTCAGACCATTGTGTCCATGAACAATTTGTATAGAGATACAATGCTTCACAGATCCTTCAGACTATTATGTCCATGCCAATATGTAGAGTGATACAATGCATCACAGGTCCTTCAGACTATTGTATCCATGCCAATATATAGAGAGATACAATGCATCACAGGTCATTCAGACTATTGTGTCCATGCCAGTTTGTAGAGAGATACAAAGCATCACAGGTCCTTCAGACTATTCAGTCCATGCCAATTTGTACAGAGTAAAAATACATCACAGTTCGTTCAAACTATTGTGTCCATACCAATTTGTAGAGAGATACAATGCATAACAGGTCCTTCAGACTATTGTGTCCATGCCAATGTGTCGAGAGAAACAATGCATTACAGGCCCGTCAAACGATTGTGTCAATGCCAATTGGTATAGCGATACAATGCATCACAGGTCTTTCAGACTATTGTGTCCATGCCATTTTGTTGAGAGATGCAATGCATCACAGGTACTTCAGACTATTGTGTCCATGCAAATTTGTTGAGAGATACATTGCATCACGAGTCCTTCAGAATATTGTATCCATTCCAATTTGTAGAGAGATACAATGCATCAGAGGTCCTTCAGATAATTGTGTCCATGCCAATTTGTGGAGAGATACAATGCATCACAGGTCCTTTAGACAAATGTGTCCATGAAAAATTTGTAGAGAAATACAATGCATCACAGGTCCTTCAGACTATTGTATGCATGCCAATTTGTAGAGAGATACAATGCAGCACACGTCCTTCTGACTATTGTGTCCATGAACAATTTATGGAGAGATACAATGCATCACAGATCCTTCAAACGACTGTGTTAAGGCCAATTTGTGGAGTGATACAATGCATCACAGGTCCTTCAGACTATTGTGTCCTTGAACAATTTGTAGAGAGATACAATGCATCACAGGTCTTTCAGACTATTGTGTCCATGCCAATATGTAGAGAGATACAATGCATCACAGGTCCTTCAGACAATTGTGTCGATGCCAATTTGTAGAGAGATACAATGCATCACAGGTCCTTCAGTCTATTGTGTCCATGCCAATTTGTAGAGAGATAAAATGGACCACTGGTACTTCAGACTACTGTGTCCATTCCAATTTGTAGAGGAATACAATGCATCTCAGGTCATTCAGTGTATTGTGCCAATGCCAATTTGTAGAGAGATACAATGCATCACAGGTGATTCAGATTATTGTGTCCACACCAACTTGTGCAGAGATACAATGCATCACAGATCCTTCAGACGACTGTGTCAAGGCCAATTTGTAGAGTGATACAATGCATCACAGGTCCTTCAAACTATTGTGTCCATGAACAATTTTTAGAGAGGTACATTGCATCACAGGTCCTTCAGACTATTGCGTCCATGAACAATTTGTAGTGAGAAACAATGCATCACAGATCCTTCAGACTATTGTGTCCATGCCAATTTGTTGAGAAATACAATGCATCACAGATCCTTCAGAATTTTGAGTCCATGCCAATTTTAGACTGATACAATGCATCACAGGTCCTTCAGGCTATTGTGTCTATGGAAATTTGTAGTGAGATAAAATGCATCACAGATCCTTCAGACTATTGTGTCTATGCCAATGTGTAGAGAGATACAATACATCACAGGTTCTTCAGACTATTGTGTCCATGCAAATGTGTAGAGAGATACAATGCCAATTCGTAGAGGGATACAATGCATCACAGGTTCTTCAGACTATTGCGTCCATGCGAATTTGTAGAGATATACAATGCATCACAGGTTGTTCAGACTATTGTGTACATGGCAATTAGTAAAGAGATACAATGCATCACAGCTACTTCAGACTATTGTGTCCATGTCCATTTGTAGAGAGATACAATGCATCACAGGGTCTTCTGACTATTGAGTCCATGAACAGTATGTAGAATCATACAATGTTTCATAGGTCCTTCAGTCTATTGTGTGCATGCCAATTTGTAGTGAGATACAATGCATCACAGGTTTTTCAGACTATTGTGTCCATGTCAATGTTTAGAGAGACACAATGCATAACAGGTACTTCAAACTATTGCGTCCATGCCAATTTGTAGAGAGATAAAATGCATCACAGGTCCTTCTAACTATTGCGTACATGCCAATTTGTTGAGAGATACAATGCATCACAGTTCCTTCAGACTATAGTGTCCATGCCAATGTGTTGAGATATACAATGCATCACAGGTCCTTCAGACTATTGTGCCCATGCCAATCTGTAGAGAGATACAATGCATCACAGAATTTTCACAATAATGTGTCCATGAACATTATCTAGAGAGATACAATGCTTCATAGGTCCTTCAGTCCATTGTGTCCACGAACAATTTGTAGAGAGATACAATGCATCACAGGTCCTTCAGACTATTGTGTCCATGCCAATATGTAGAGAGATACAATGCATCACAGGTCCTTCAGACAATTGTGTCAATGCCAATTTGTAGAGAGATACAATGCATCACAGGTCCTTCACAATAATGTGTCCTTGAACAATTTGTAGAGAGATACAATGCATAACAGGTCTTTCAGACTATTGTGTCGATGCCAATTTGTAGATAGATACAATGCATCACACGTCCTTCAGACTATTTTATCAATGCCAATTAGCAGAGAGATACAATGCAGTACAGGTCCTTCACAATAGTGTGTCCGTGAACAATTCATAGAGAGATACAATGCATCACAGGTCCTTCAGATGATTGTGTCCATGCCAATTTGTAGAGAGATACAATACATCACAGGTCCATCAGACTATTGTGTCCATGCCAATATGTAGTGAGATACAATGCATCACAGGTCCTTCAGACTATTGTGTCCATGCCAATTTGTAGAGGGATAAAATGCATCACAGGTCCTTCAGAATATTGTGCCCATGCCAATTTGCAGAGAGATACAATGCTTCACAGGTCCTTCAGACTGTGTGTCCATTCCAATTTGCCGAGAGATACAATGCATCACATGTCCTTCAGACCATTCTGTCCATGCCAATTTGTAGAGAGATACAATGTATCACAGGACCTTCAGACTATTGTGTCCATGCCAATTTGTAGAGAGATATAATACTTCACAGTTCCTTCAGACCATTGTGTCCATGAACAATTTGTAGAGAGATACAATGCTTCACAGATCCTTCAGACTATTGTATCCATGCCAATATATAGAGAGATACAATGCATCACAGGTCCTTCAGACCATTGTGTCCATGCCAGTTTGTAGAGAGATACAAAGCATCACAGGTCCTTCAGACTCTTCAGTCCATGCCAATTTGTACAGAGTAAAAATACATCACCGTTCGTTCAATCTATTGGGTCCATACCAATTTGTAGAGAGACACAATGCATCACAGGTTTTTCAGACTATTGTGTCCATGCCAATGTGTCGAGAGAAACAATGCATTACAGGCCCGTCAAACGATTGTGTCAATGCCAGTTGGTATAGAGATACAATGCATCACAGGTCCTTCAGACTATTGTGTCCATGCCATTTTGTTGAGAGATACAATGCATCACAGGTACTTCAGACTATTGTGTCCATGCAAATTTGTAGAGAGATACATTGCATCACGAGTCCTTCAGAAAATTGTATCCATTCCAATTTGTAGAGAGATACAATGCATCACAGGTCCTTCTAACTATTGCGTACAGGCCAATTTGTAGAGAGATACAATGCATCACAGGTCCTTCAGACTATTGTGCCCATGCCAATCTGTAGAGAGATACAATGCATCACAGAATCTTCACAATAATGTGTCCATGAACATTATCTAGAGAGATACAATGCTTCATAGGTCCTTCAGACTATTGTGACCATGAACAATTTGTAGAGAGATACAATGCATCACAGGTCCTTCAGACTATTGTGTCCATGCCAATTTGTAGAGGGATACAATGCATCACAGGTCCTTCAGAATATTGTGCCCATGCCAATTTGCAGAGAGATACAATGCTTCACAGTTCCTTCAGACTGTGTGTCCATTCCAATTTGCCGAGAGATACAATTAATCACAGGTCCTTCAGACTATTGTGTTCATGCCAATTTGTAGAGAGATACAATGCATCACAGCTCCTTCAGACAATTGTGTCCATGCCAATTTGTTGAGAGATACAATACTTCAAAGTTCCTTCAGACCATTGTGTCCATGAACAATTTGTATAGAGATACAATGCTTCACAGATCCTTCAGACTATTGTATCCATGCCAATATATAGAGAGATACAATGCATCACAGGTCATTCAGACTATTGTGTCCATGCCAGTTTGTAGAGAGATACAAAGCATCACAGGTCCTTCAGACTATTCAGTCCATGCCAATTTGTACAGAGTAAAAATACATCACAGTTCGTTCAAACTATTGTGTCCATACCAATTTGTAGAGAGATACAATGCATAACAGGTCCTTCAGACTATTGTGTCCATGCCAATGTGTCGAGAGAAAGAATGCATTACAGGCCCGTTAAACGATTGTGTCAATGCCAATTGGTATAGAGATACAATGCATCACAGGTCCTTCAGACTATTGTGTCCATGCCATTTTGTTGAGAGATGCAATGCATCACAGGTACTTCAGACTATTGTGTCCATGCAAATTTGTTGAGAGATACATTGCATGACGAGTCCTTCAGAATATCGTATCCATTCCAATTTGTAGAGAGATACAATGCATCAGACGTCTTCAGATAATTGTGTCCATGCCAATTTGTGGAGAGATACAATGCATCACAGGTCCTTTAGACAAATGTGTCCATGAACAATTTGTAGAGAAATACAATGCATCACAGGTCCTGTAGACTATTGTATGCATGCCAATTTGTAGAGAGATACAATGCAGCACACGTCCTTCTGACTATTGTGTCCATGAACAATTTATGGAGAGAAACAATGCATCACAGATCCTTCAAACGACTGTGTTAAGGCCAATTTGTGGAGTGATACAATGCATCACAGGTCCTTCAGACTATTGTGTCCTTGAACAATTTGTAGAGATATACAATGCATCACAGGTCCTTCAGACTATTGTGTCCATGCCAATATGTAGGCAGATACAATGCATCACAGGTCCTTCAGACAATTGTGTCGATGCAAATTTGTAGAGAGATACAATGCATCACAGGTCCTTCACAATAATGTGTCCGTGAACAATTTTTAGAGAGATACAATGCATAACAGGTCTTTCAGACTATTGTGTCGATGCCAATTTGTAGATAGATACAATGCATCACAGGTCCTTCAGTCTATTGTGTCCATGCCAATTTGTAGAGAGATAAAATGGACCACTGGTACTTCAGACTACTGCGTCCATTCCAATTTGTAGAGGAATACAATGCATCTCAGGTCATTCAGTGTATTGTGCCAATGCCAATTTGTAGAGAGATACAATGCATCACAGGTGATTCAGATTATTGTGTCCACACCAACTTGTGCAGAGATACAATGCATCACAGATCCTTCAGACGACTGTGTCAAGGCCAATTTGTAGAGTGATACAATGCATCACAGGTCCTTCAAACTATTGTGTCCATGAACAATTTTTAGAGAGGTACATTGCATCACAGGTCCTTCAGACTATTGTGTCCATGAACAATTTGTAGTGAGAAACAATGCATCACAGATCCTTCAGACTATTGTGTCCATGCCAATTTGTAGAGAAATACAATGCATCACAGATCCTTCAGACGATCGTGTCCATTCCAATTTGTAGAGAGATACAATGCATCAGAGGTCCTTCAGATAATTGTGTCCATGCCAATTTGTGGAGAGATACAATGCATCACACGTCCTTCAGACTAATGTGCCCATACGAATTTGTAGAGAGATAAAATGTATCACAGGTTGTTAAGACTATTGTGTCCATGCCAATGTGTAGGGAGATACAATGCAACACTGGACCTTCTGACTAATGTGTCCATGCCAATTTGTAGATAAATACAATGCATCACAGGTCCTTCAGAATATTGTGTCCATGCCAATGTGAAGATAGAAAAAATGCATCACATGACCTTCAGACAATAGTGTCCATGCCAATTTGTAGAGAGATACAATGCATCACATGCCTTCAGACCATTCTGTCCATGCCAATTTGTTTAGAGATACAATGTATCACAGGACCTTCTGATTATTTTGTCCATGCCAATTTGTAGAGAGATACAATGTATCACAGGTCCTTCAGACTATTGTGTCCATGCCAATTTGTAGAGGGATACAATGCATCACAGGTCCTTCAGAATATTGTGCCCATGCCAATTTGCAGAGAGATACAATGCTTCACAGGTCCTTCAGACTGTGTGTCCATTCCAATTTGCCGAGAGATACAATTAATCACAGGTCCTTCAGACTATTGTGTTCATGCCAATTTGTTGAGAGATACAATACTTCAAAGTTCCTTCAGACCATTGTGTCCATGAACAATTTGTATAGAGATACAATGCTTCACAGATCCTTCAGACTATTATGTCCATGCCAATATGTAGAGTGATACAATGCATCACAGGTCCTTCAGACTATTGTATCCATGCCAATATATAGAGAGATACAATGCATCACAGGTCATTCAGACTATTGTGTCCATGCCAGTTTGTAGAGAGATACAAAGCATCACAGGTCCTTCAGACTATTCAGTCCATGCCAATTTGTACAGAGTAAAAATACATCACAGTTCGTTCAAACTATTGTGTCCATACCAATTTGTAGAGAGATACAATGCATAACAGGTCCTTCAGACTATTGTGTCCATGCCAATGTGTCGAGAGAAACAATGCATTACAGGCCCGTCAAACGATTGTGTCAATGCCAATTGGTATAGCGATACAATGCATCACAGGTCTTTCAGACTATTGTGTCCATGCCATTTTGTTGAGAGATGCAATGCATCACAGGTACTTCAGACTATTGTGTCCATGCAAATTTGTTGAGAGATACATTGCATCACGAGTCCTTCAGAATATTGTATCCATTCCAATTTGTAGAGAGATACAATGCATCAGAGGTCCTTCAGATAATTGTGTCCATGCCAATTTGTGGAGAGATACAATGCATCACAGGTCCTTTAGACAAATGTGTCCATGAACAATTTGTAGAGAAATACAATGCATCACAGGTCCTTCAGACTATTGTATGCATGCCAATTTGTAGAGAGATACAATGCAGCACACGTCCTTCTGACTATTGTGTCCATGAACAATTTATGGAGAGATACAATGCATCACAGATCCTTCAAACGACTGTGTTAAGGCCAATTTGTGGAGTGATACAATGCATCACAGGTCCTTCAGACTATTGTGTCCTTGAACAATTTGTAGAGAGATACAATGCATCACAGGTCTTTCAGACTATTGTGTCCATGCCAATATGTAGAGAGATACAATGCATCACAGGTCCTTCAGACAATTGTGTCGATGCCAATTTGTAGAGAGATACAATGCATCACAGGTCCTTCAGTCTATTGTGTCCATGCCAATTTGTAGAGAGATAAAATGGACCACTGGTACTTCAGACTACTGTGTCCATTCCAATTTGTAGAGGAATACAATGCATCTCAGGTCATTCAGTGTATTGTGCCAATGCCAATTTGTAGAGAGATACAATGCATCACAGGTGATTCAGATTATTGTGTCCACACCAACTTGTGCAGAGATACAATGCATCACAGATCCTTCAGACGACTGTGTCAAGGCCAATTTGTAGAGTGATACAATGCATCACAGGTCCTTCAAACTATTGTGTCCATGAACAATTTTTAGAGAGGTACATTGCATCACAGGTCCTTCAGACTATTGCGTCCATGAACAATTTGTAGTGAGAAACAATGCATCACAGATCCTTCAGACTATTGTGTCCATGCCAATTTGTTGAGAAATACAATGCATCACAGATCCTTCAGAATTTTGAGTCCATGCCAATTTTAGACTGATACAATGCATCACAGGTCCTTCAGGCTATTGTGTCTATGGAAATTTGTAGTGAGATAAAATGCATCACAGATCCTTCAGACTATTGTGTCTATGCCAATGTGTAGAGAGATACAATACATCACAGGTTCTTCAGACTATTGTGTCCATGCAAATGTGTAGAGAGATACAATGCCAATTCGTAGAGGGATACAATGCATCACAGGTTCTTCAGACTATTGCGTCCATGCGAATTTGTAGAGATATACAATGCATCACAGGTTGTTCAGACTATTGTGTACATGGCAATTAGTAAAGAGATACAATGCATCACAGCTACTTCAGACTATTGTGTCCATGTCCATTTGTAGAGAGATACAATGCATCACTGGGTCTTCTGACTATTGAGTCCATGAACAGTATGTAGAATCATACAATGTTTCATAGGTCCTTCAGTCTATTGTGTGCATGCCAATTTGTAGTGAGATACAATGCATCACAGGTTTTTCAGACTATTGTGTCAATGTCAATGTTTAGAGAGACACAATGCATAACAGGTACTTCAAACTATTGCGTCCATGCCAATTTGTAGAGAGATAAAATGCATCACAGGTCCTTCTAACTATTGCGTACATGCCAATTTGTTGAGAGATACAATGCATCACAGTTCCTTCAGACTATAGTGTCCATGCCAATGTGTTGAGATATACAATGCATCACAGGTCCTTCAGACTATTGTGCCCATGCCAATCTGTAGAGAGATACAATGCATCACAGAATTTTCACAATAATGTGTCCATGAACATTATCTAGAGAGATACAATGCTTCAAGGGTCCTTCAGTCCATTGTGTCCATGAACAATTTGTAGAGAGATACAATGCATCACAGGTCCTTCAGACTATTGTGTCCATGCCAATATGTAGAGAGATACAATGCATCACAGGTCCTTCAGACAATTGTGTCAATGCCAATTTGTAGAGAGATACAATGCATCACAGGTCCTTCACAATAATGTGTCCTTGAACAATTTGTAGAGAGATACAATGCATAACAGGTCTTTCAGACTATTGTGTCGATGCCAATTTGTAGATAGATACAATGCATCACACGTCCTTCAGACTATTTTATCAATGCCAATTAGCAGAGAGATACAATGCAGTACAGGTCCTTCACAATAGTGTGTCCGTGAACAATTCATAGAGAGATACAATGCATCACAGGTCCTTCAGATGATTGTGTCCATGCCAATTTGTAGAGAGATACAATACATCACAGGTCCATCAGACTATTGTGTCCATGCCAATATGTAGTGAGATACAATGCATCACAGGTCCTTCAGACTATTGTGTCCATGCCAATTTGTAGAGGGATAAAATGCATCACAGGTCCTTCAGAATATTGTGCCCATGCCAATTTGCAGAGAGATACAATGCTTCACAGGTCCTTCAGACTGTGTGTCCATTCCAATTTGCCGAGAGATACAATGCATCACATGTCCTTCAGACCATTCTGTCCATGCCAATTTGTAGAGAGATACAATGTATCACAGGACCTTCAGACTATTGTGTCCATGCCAATTTGTAGAGAGATACAATACTTCACAGTTCCTTCAGACCATTGTGTCCATGAACAATTTGTAGAGAGATACAATGCTTCACAGATCCTTCAGACTATTATGTCCATGCCAATATGTAGAGTGATACAATGCATCACAGGATCTTCAGACTATCGTATCCATGCCAATATATAGAGAGATACAATGCATCACAGGTCCTTCAGACCATTGTGTCCATGCCAGTTTGTAGAGAGATACAAAGCATCACAGGTCCTTCAGACTCTTCAGTCCATGCCAATTTGTACAGAGTAAAAATACATCACAGTTCGTTCAATCTATTGGGTCCATACCAATTTGTAGAGAGACACAATGCATCACAGGTTTTTCAGACTATTGTGTCCATGCCAATGTGTCGAGAGAAACAATGCATTACAGGCCCGTCAAACGATTGTGTCAATGCCAGTTGGTATAGAGATACAATGCATCACAGGTCCTTCAGACTATTGTGTCCATGCCATTTTGTTGAGAGATACAATGCATCACAGGTACTTCAGACTATTGTGTCCATGCAAATTTGTAGAGAGATACATTGCATCACGAGTCCTTCAGAAAATTGTATCCATTCCAATTTGTAGAGAGATACAATGCATCACAGGTCCTTCTAACTATTGCGTACATGCCAATTTGTAGAGAGATACAATGCATCACAGGTCCTTCAGACTATTGTGCCCATGCCAATCTGTAGAGAGATACAATGCATCACAGAATCTTCACAATAATGTGTCCATGAACATTATCTAGAGAGATACAATGCTTCATAGGTCCTTCAGACTATTGTGACCATGAACAATTTGTAGAGAGATACAATGCATCACAGGTCCTTCAGACTATTGTGTCCATGCCAATATGTAGAGTGATACAATGCATCACACGATCTTCAGACTATCGTATCCATGCCAATATATAGAGAGATACAATGCATCACAGGTCCTTCAGACCATTGTGTCCATGCCAGTTTGTAGAGAGATACAAAGCATCACAGGTCCTTCAGACTCTTCAGTCCATGCCAATTTGTACAGAGTAAAAATACATCACAGTTCGTTCAATCTATTGGGTCCATACCAATTTGTAGAGAGACACAATGCATCACAGGTTTTTCAGACTATTGTGCCCATGCCAATGTGTCGAGAGAAACAATGCATTACAGGCCCGTCAAACGATTGTGTCAATGCCAGTTGGTATAGAGATACAATGCATCACAGGTCCTTCAGACTATTGTGTCCATGCCATTTTTTTGAGAGATACAATGCATCACAGGTACTTCAGACTATTGTGTCCATGCAAATTTGTAGAGAGATACATTGCATCACGAGTCCTTCAGAAAATTGTATCCATTCCAATTTGTAGAGAGATACAATGCATCACAGGTCCTTCTAACTATTGCGTACATGCCAATTTGTAGAGAGATACAATGCATCACAGGTCCTTCAGACTATTGTGCCCATGCCAATCTGTAGAGAGATACAATGCATCACAGAATCTTCACAATAATGTGTCCATGAACATTATCTAGAGAGATACAATGCTTCATAGGTCCTTCAGACTATTGTGACCATGAACAATTTGTAGAGAGATACAATGCATCACAGGTCCTTCAGACTATTGTGTCCATGCCAATTTGTAGAGGGATACAATGCATCACAGGTCCTTCAGACTATTGTGTTCATGCCAATTTGTAGAGAGATACAATGCATCACAGCTCCTTCAGACAATTGTGTCCATGCCAATTTGTTGAGAGATACAATACTTCAAAGTTCCTTCAGACCATTGTGTCCATGAACAATTTGTATAGAGATACAATGCTTCACAGATCCTTCAGACTATTGTATCCATGCCAATATATAGAGAGATACAATGCATCACAGGTCATTCAGACTATTGTGTCCATGCCAGTTTGTAGAGAGATACAAAGTATCACAGGTCCTTCAGACTATTCAGTCCATGCCAATTTGTACAGAGTAAAAATACATCACAGTTCGTTCAAACTATTGTGTCCATACCAATTTGTAGAGAGATACAATGCATAACAGGTCCTTCAGACTATTGTGTCCATGCCAATGTGTCGAGAGAAACAATGCATTACAGGCCCGTTAAACGATTGTGTCAATGCCAATTGGTATAGAGATACAATGCATCACAGGTCCTTCAGACTATTGTGTCCATGCCATTTTGTTGAGAGATGCAATGCATCACAGGTACTTCAGACTATTGTGTCCATGCAAATTTGTTTAGAGATACATTGCATCACGAGTCCTTCAGAATATCGTATCCATTCCAATTTGTAGAGAGATACAATGCATCAGAGGTCTTCAGATAATTGTGTCCATGCCAATTTGTGGAGAGATACAATGCATCACAGGTCCTTTAGACAAATGTGTCCATGAACAATTTGTAGAGAAATACAATGCATCACAGGTCCTTCAGACTATTGTATGCATGCCAATTTGTAGAGAGATACAATGCAGCACACGTCCTTCTGACTATTGTGTCCATGAACAATTTATGGAGAGAAACAATGCATCACAGATCCTTCAAACGACTGTGTTAAGGCCAATTTGTGGAGTGATACAATGCATCACAGGTCCTTCAGACTATTGTGTCCTTGAACAATTTGTAGAGATATACAATGCATCACAGGTCCTTCAGACTATTGTGTCCATGCCAATATGTAGGCAGATACAATGCATCACAGGTCCTTCAGACAATTGTGTCGATGCAAATTTGTAGAGAGATACAATGCATCACAGGTCCTTCACAATAATGTGTCCGTGAACAATTTTTAGAGAGATACAATGCATAACAGGTCTTTCAGACTATTGTGTCGATGCCAATTTGTAGATAGATACAATGCATCACAGGTCCTTCAGTCTATTGTGTCCATGCCAATTTGTAGAGAGATAAAATGGACCACTGGTACTTCAGACTACTGCGTCCATTCCAATTTGTAGAGGAATACAATGCATCTCAGGTCATTCAGTGTATTGTGCCTATGCCAATTTGTAGAGAGATACAATGCATCACAGGTGATTCAGATTATTGTGTCCACACCAACTTGTGCAGAGATACAATGCATCACAGATCCTTCAGACGACTGTGTCAAGGCCAATTTGTAGAGTGATACAATGCATCACAGGTCCTTCAAACTATTGTGTCCATGAACAATTTTTAGAGAGGTACATTGCATCACAGGTCCTTCAGACTATTGTGTCCATGAACAATTTGTAGTGAGAAACAATGCATCACAGATCCTTCAGACTATTGTGTCCATGCCAATTTGTAGAGAAATACAATGCATCACAGATCCTTCAGACGATCGTGTCCATGCCAATTTGTAGAGAGATACAATGCATCACATGTCCTTCAGATCATTGTGTCCATGCCAATTTGTAGAGAGATACAATGCATCACAGGTCCTTCAGAATTTTGAGTCCATGCCAATTTTAGACTGATACAATGCATCACAGGTCCTTCAGGCTATTGTGTCTATGGAAATTTGTAGTGAGATAAAATGCATCACAGATCCTTCAGACTATTGTGTCTATGCCAATGTGTAGAGAGATGCAATACATCACAGGTTCTTCAGACTATTGTGTCCATGCAAATGTGTAGAGAGATACAATGCCAATTCGTAGAGGGATACAATGCATCACAGGTTCTTCAGACTATTGCGTCCATGCGAATTTGTAGAGATATACAATGCATCACAGGTTGTTCAGACTATTGTGTACATGGCAATTAGTAAAGAGATACAATGCATCACAGCTACTTCAGACTATTGTGTCCATGTCCATTTGTAGAGAGATACAATGCATCACTGGGTCTTCTGACTATTGAGGCCATGAACAGTATGTAGAATCATACAATGTTTCATAGGTCCTTCAGTCTATTGTGTCCATGCCAATTTGTAGTGAGATAGAATGCATCACAGGTCCTTTAGACTATTGTATCCATGCCAATTGTTAGAGAGATACAATGCATCACAGATCCTTCAGATTATTGAGTATATGCTCATTTTTAGAGAGATACAATTCATCACAGGTTTTTCAGAATATTGTGTCCATGTCAATGTTTAGAGAGACACAATGCATAACAGGTACTTCAAACTATTGCGTCCATGCCAATTTGTAGAGAGATAAAATGCATCACAGGTCCTTCTAACTATTGCGTACATGCCAATTTGTAGAGAGATACAATGCATCACAGTTCCTTCAGACTATAGTGTCCATGCCAATGTGTTGAGATATACAATGCATCACAGGTCCTTCAGACTATTGTGCCCATGCCAATCTGTAGAGAGATACAATGCATCACAGAATTTTCACAATAATGTGTCCATGAACATTATCTAGAGAGATACAATGCTTCATAGGTCCTTCAGTCCATTGTGTCCATGAACAATTTGTAGAGAGATACAATGCATCACAGGTCCTTCAGACTATTATGTCCATGCCAATATGTAGAGAGATACAATGCATCACAGGTCCTTCAGACAATTGTGTCAATGCCAATTTGTAGAGAGATACAATGCATCACAGGTCCTTTACAATAATGTGTCCTTGAACAATTTGTAGAGAGATACAATGCATAACAGGTCTTTCAGACTATTGTGTCGATGCCAATTTGTAGATAGATACAATGCATCACACGTCCTTCAGACTATTTTATCAATGCCAATTAGCAGAGAGATACAATGCAGTACAGGTCCTTCACAATAGTGTGTCCGTGAACAATTCATAGAGAGATACAATGCATCACAGGTCCTTCAGATGATTGTGTCCATGCCAATTTGTAGAGAGATACAATACATCACAGGTCCATCAGACTATTGTGTCCATGCCAATATGTAGTGAGATACAATGCATCACAGGTCCTTCAGACTATTGTGTCCATGCCAATTTGTAGAGGGATAAAATGCATCACAGGTCCTTCAGAATATTGTGCCCATGCCAATTTGCAGAGAGATACAATGCTTCACAGGTCCTTCAGACTGTGTGTCCATTCCAATTTGCTGAGAGATACAATGCATCACATGTCCTTCAGACCATTCTGTCCATGCCAATTTGTAGAGAGATACAATGTATCACAGGACCTTCAGACTATTGTGTCCATGCCAATTTGTAGAGAGATACAATACTTCACAGTTCCTTCAGACCATTGTGTCCATGAACAATTTGTAGATAGATACAATGCTTCACAGATCCTTCAGACTATTATGTCCATGCCAATATGTAGAGTGATACAATGCATCACAGGTCCTTCAGACTATTGTATCCATGCCAATATATAGAGAGATACAATGCATCACAGGTCCTTCAGACCATTGTGTCCATGCCAGTTTGTAGAGAGATACAAAGCATCACAGGTCCTTCAGACTCTTCAGTCCATGCCAATTTGTACAGAGTAAAAATACATCACAGTTCATTCAATCTATTGGGTCCATACCAATTTGTAGAGAGACACAATGCATCACAGGTTTTTCAGAATATTGTGTCCATGCCAATGTGTCGAGAGAAACAATGCATTACAGGCCCGTCAAACGATTGTGTCAATGCCAGTTGGTATAGAGATACAATGCATCACAGGTCCTTCAGACTATTGTGTCCATGCCATTTTGTTGAGAGATACAATGCATCACAGGTACTTCAGACTATTGTGTCCATGCAAATTTGTAGAGAGATACATTGCATCACGAGTCCTTCAGAAAATTGTATCCATTCCAATTTGTAGAGAGATACAATGCATCACAGGTCCTTCTAACTATTGCGTACATGCCAATTTGTAGAGAGATACAATGCATCACAGTTCCTTCAGACTATAGTGTCCATGCCAATGTGTTGAGATATACAATGCATCACAGGTCCTTCAGACTATTGTGCCCATGCCAATCTGTAGAGAGATACAATGCATCACAGAATTTTCACAATAATGTGTCCATGAACATTATCTAGAGAGATACAATGCTTCATAGGTCCTTCAGTCCATTGTGTCCATGAACAATTTGTAGAGAGATACAATGCATCACAGGTCCTTCAGACTATTATGTCCATGCCAATATGTAGAGAGATACAATGCATCACAGGTCCTTCAGACAATTGTGTCAATGCCAATTTGTAGAGAGATACAATGCATCACAGGTCCTTTACAATAATGTGTCCTTGAACAATTTGTAGAGAGATACAATGCATAACAGGTCTTTCAGACTATTGTGTCGATGCCAATTTGTAGATAGATACAATGCATCACACGTCCTTCAGACTATTTTATCAATGCCAATTAGCAGAGAGATACAATGCAGTACAGGTCCTTCACAATAGTGTGTCCGTGAACAATTCATAGAGAGATACAATGCATCACAGGTCCTTCAGATGATTGTGTCCATGCCAATTTGTAGAGAGATACAATACATCACAGGTCCATCAGACTATTGTGTCCATGCCAATATGTAGTGAGATACAATGCATCACAGGTCCTTCAGACTATTGTGTCCATGCCAATTTGTAGAGGGATAAAATGCATCACAGGTCCTTCAGAATATTGTGCCCATGCCAATTTGCAGAGAGATACAATGCTTCACAGGTCCTTCAGACTGTGTGTCCATTCCAATTTGCTGAGAGATACAATGCATCACATGTCCTTCAGACCATTCTGTCCATGCTAATTTGTAGAGAGATACAATGTATCACAGGACCTTCACACTATTGTGTCCATGCCAATTTGTAGAGAGATACAATACTTCACAGTTCCTTCAGACCATTGTGTCCATGAACAATTTGTAGATAGATACAATGCTTCACAGATCCTTCAGACTATTATGTCCATGCCAATATGTAGAGTGATACAATGCATCACAGGTCCTTCAGACCATTGTATCCATGCCAATATATAGAGAGATACAATGCATCACAGGTCCTTCAGACCATTGTGTCCATGCCAGTTTGTAGAGAGATACAAAGCATCACAGGTCCTTCAGACTCTTCAGTCCATGCCAATTTGTACAGAGTAAAAATACATCACAGTTCGTTCAATCTATTGGGTCCATACCAATTTGTAGAGAGACACAATGCATCACAGGTTTTTCAGAATATTGTGTCCATGCCAATGTGTCGAGAGAAACAATGCATTACAGGCCCGTCAAACGATTGTGTCAATGCCAGTTGGTATAGAGATACAATGCATCACAGGTCCTTCAGACTATTGTGTCCATGCCATTTTGTTGAGAGATACAATGCATCACAGGTACTTCAGACTATTGTGTCCATGCAAATTTGTAGAGAGATACATTGCATCACGAGTCCTTCAGAAAATTGTATCCATTCCAATTTGTAGAGAGATACAATGCATCACAGGTCCTTCTAACTATTGCGTACATGCCAATTTGTAGAGAGATACAATGCATCACAGGTCCTTCAGACTATTGTGCCCATGAACAATTTGTAGAGAGATACAATGCATCACAGGTCCTTCAGACTATTGTGTCCATGCCAATTTGTAGAGGGATACAATGCATCACAGGTCCTACAGAATATTGTGCCCATGCCAATTTGCAGAGAGATACAATGCTTCACAGGTCCTTCAGACTGTGTGTCCATTCCAATTTGCCGAGAGATACAATTAATCACAGGTCCTTCAGACTATTGTGTTCATGCCAATTTGTAGAGAGATACAATGCATCACAGCTCCTTCAGACAATTGTGTCCATGCCAATTTGTTGAGAGATACAATACTTCAAAGTTCCTTCAGACCATTGTGTCCATGAACAATTTGAATAGAGATACAATGCTTCACAGATCCTTCAGACTATTATGTCCATGCCAATATGTAGAGTGATACATTGCATCACAGGTCCTTCAGACTATTGTATCCATGCCAATATATAGAGAGATACAATGCATCACAGGTCATTCAGACTATTGTGTCCATGCCAGTTTGCAGAGAGATACAAAGCATCACAGGTCCTTCAGACTATTCAGTCCATGCCAATTTGTACAGAGTAAAAATACATCACAGTTCGTTCAAACTATTGTGTCCATACCAATTTGTAGAGAGATACAATGCATAACAGGTCCTTCAGACTATTGTGTCCATGCCAATGTGTCGAGAGAAACAATGCATTACAGGCCCGTTAAATGATTGTGTCAATGCCAATTGGTATAGAGATACAATGCATCACAGGTCCTTCAGACTATTGTGTCCATGCCATTTTGTTGAGAGATGCAATGCATCACAGGTACTTCAGACTATTGTGTCCATGCAAATTTGTTGAGAGATACATTGCATCACGAGTCCTTCAGAATATCGTATCCATTCCAATTTGCAGAGAGATACAATGCATCAGAGGTCTTCAGATAATTGTGTCCATGCCAATTTGTGGAGAGATACAATGCATCACAGGTCCTTTAGACAAATGTGTCCATGAACAATTTGTAGAGAAATACAATGCATCACAGGTCCTTCAGACTATTGTATGCATGCCAATTTGTAGAGAGATACAATGCAGCACACATCCTTCTGACTATTGTGTCCATGAACAATTTATGGAGAGATACAATGCATCACAGATCCTTCAAACGACTGTGTTAAGGCCAATTTGTGGAGTGATACAATGCATCACAGGTCCTTCAGACTATTGTGTCCTTGAACAATTTGTAGAGAGATACAATGCATCACAGGTCCTTCAGACTATTGTGTCCATGCCAATATGTAGAGAGATACAATGCATCACAGGTCCTTCAGACAATTGTGTCGATGCCAATTTGTAGAGAGATACAATGCATCACAGGTCCTTCACAATAATGTGTCCGTGAACAATTTTTAGAGAGATACAATGCATAACAGGTCTTTCAGACTATTGTGTCCATGCCAATTTGTAGAGAGATAAAATGGACCACTGGTACTTCAGACTACTGTGTCCATTCCAATTTGTAGAGGAATACAATGCATCTCAGGTCATTCAGTGTATTGTGCCAATGCCAATTTGTAGAGAGATACAATGCATCACAGGTGATTCAGATTATTGTGTCCACACCAACTTGTGCAGAGATACAATGCATCACAGATCCTTCAGACGACTGTGTCAAGGCCAATTTGTAGAGTGATACAATGCATCACAGGTCCTTCAGACTATTGTGTCCATGAACAATTTGTAGTGAGAAACAATGCATCACAGATTCTTCAGACTATTGTGTCCATGCCAATTTGTAGAGAAATACAATGCATCACAGATCCTTCAGACGATCGTGTCCATGCCAATTTGTAGAGAGATACAATGCATCACATGTCCTACAGATCATTGTGTCCATGCCAATTTGTAGAGAGATACAATGCATCACAGGTCCTTCAGAATTTTGAGTCCATGCCAATTTTAGACTGATACAATGCATCACAGGTCCTTCAGGCTATTGTTTCTATGGAAATTTGTAGTGAGATAAAATGCATCACAGATCCTTCAGACTATTGTGTCTATGCCAATGTGTAGAGAGATACAATACATCACAGGTTCTTCAGACTATTGTGTCCATGCAAATGTGTAGAGAGATACAATGCCAATTCGTAGAGGGATACAATGCATCACAGGTTCTTCAGACTATTGCGTCCATGCGAATTTGTAGAGATATACAATGCATCACAGGTTGTTCAGACTATTGTGTACATGGCAATTAGTAAAGAGATACAATGCATCACAGCTACTTCAGACTATTGTGTCCATGTCCATTTGTAGAGAGATACAATGCATCACAGGGTCTTCTGACTATTGAGTCCATGAACAGTATGTAGAATCATACAATGTTTCATGGGTCCTTCAGTCTATTGTGTCCATGCCAATTTGTAGTGAGATAGAATGCATCACAGGTCCTTTAGACTATTGTATCCATGCCAATTGTTAGAGAGATACAATGCATCACAGATCCTTCAGATTATTGAGTATATGCTCATTTTTAGAGAGATACAATGCATCACAGGTTCATCAGACTATAGTGTCCATGAACAATATCTAGAGAGATACAATGCTTCATAGGTCCTTCAGACTATTCAGTCCATGCCAATTTTTACAGAGTAACAATACATCACAGGTCATTCAGACTATTGTGTCCATTGCAATTTCTAGAGAGATACAAATCATCACAGGTTTTTCAGACTATTGTGTCCATGTCAATGTTTAGAGAGACACAATGCATAACAGGTACTTCAAACTATTGCGTCCATGCCAATTTGTTGAGAGATACAATGCATCAGAGTTCCTTCAGACTATAGTGTCCATGCCAATGTGTTGAGATATACAATGCATCACAGGTCCTTCAGACTATTGTGCCCATGCCAATCTGTAGAGAGATACAATGCATCACAGAATTTTCACAATAATGTGTCCATGAACATTATCTAGAGAGATACAATGCTTCATAGGTCCTTCAGTCCATTGTGTCCATGAACAATTTGTAGAGAGATACAATGCATCACAGGTCCTTCAGACTATTGTGTCCATGCCAATATGTAGAGAGATACAATGCATCACAGGTCCTTCAGACAATTGTGTCAATGCCAATTTGTAGAGAGATACAATGCATCACAGGTCCTTCACAATAATGTGTCCTTGAACAATTTGTAGAGAGATACAATGCATAACAGGTCTTTCAGACTATTGTGTCGATGCCAATTTGTAGATAGATACAATGCATCACACGTCCTTCAGACTATTTTATCAATGCCAATTAGCAGAGAGATACAATGCAGTACAGGTCCTTCACAATAGTGTGTCCGTGAACAATTCATAGAGAGATACATTGCATCACGAGTCCTTCAGAAAATTGTATCCATTCCAATTTGTAGAGAGATACAATGCATCACAGGTCCTTCTAACTATTGCGTACATGCCAATTTGTAGAGAGATACAATGCATCACAGGTCCTTCAGACTATTGTGCCCATGCCAATCTGTAGAGAGATACAATGCATCACAGAATCTTCACAATAATGTGTCCATGAACATTATCTAGAGAGATACAATGCTTCATAGGTCCTTCAGACTATTGTGACCATGAACAATTTGTAGAGAGATTCAATGCATCACAGGTCCTTCAGACTATTGTGTCCATGCCAATTTGTAGAGGGATACAATGCATCACAGGTCCTTCAGAATATTGTGCCCATGCCAATTTGCAGAGAGATACAATGCTTCACAGTTCCTTCAGACTGTGTGTCCATTCCAATTTGCCGAGAGATACAATTAATCACAGGTCCTTCAGACTATTGTGTTCATGCCAATTTGTAGAGAGATACAATGCATCACAGCTCCTTCAGACAATTGTGTCCATGCCAATTTGTTGAGAGATACAATACTTCAAAGTTCCTTCAGACCATTGTGTCCATGAACAATTTGTATAGAGATACAATGCTTCACAGATCCTTCAGACTATTGTATCCATGCCAATATATAGAGAGATACAATGCATCACAGGTCATTCAGACTATTGTGTCCATGCCAGTTTGTAGAGAGATACAAAGCATCACAGGTCCTTCAGACTATTCAGTCCATGCCAATTTGTACAGAGTAAAAATACATCACAGTTCGTTCAAACTATTGTGTCCATACCAATTTGTAGAGAGATACAATGCATAACAGGTCCTTCAGACTATTGTGTCCATGCCAATGTGTCGAGAGAAACAATGCATTACAGGCCCGTTAAACGATTGTGTCAATGCCAATTGGTATAGAGATACAATGCATCACAGGTCCTTCAGACTATTGTGTCCATGCCATTTTGTTGAGAGATGCAATGCATCACAGGTACTTCAGACTATTGTGTCCATGCAAATTTGTTGAGAGATACATTGCATCACGAGTCCTTCAGAATATCGTATCCATTCCAATTTGTAGAGAGATACAATGCATCAGAGGTCTTCAGATAATTGTGTCCATGCCAATTTGTGGAGAGATACAATGCATCACAGGTCCTTTAGACAAATGTGTCCATGAACAATTTGTAGAGAAATACAATGCATCACAGGTCCTTCAGACTATTGTATGCATGCCAATTTGTAGAGAGATACAATGCAGCACACGTCCTTCTGACTATTGTGTCCATGAACAATTTATGGAGAGAAACAATGCATCACAGATCCTTCAAACGACTGTGTTAAGGCCAATTTGTGGAGTGATACAATGCATCACAGGTCCTTCAGACTATTGTGTCCTTGAACAATTTGTAGAGAGATACAATGCATCACAGGTCCTTCGGACTATTGTGTCCATGCCAATATATAGGCAGATACAATGCATCACAGGTCCTTCAGACAATTGTGTCGATGCCAATTTGTAGAGAGATACAATGCATCACAGGTCCTTCACAATAATGTGTCCGTGAACAATTTTTAGAGAGATACAATGCATAACAGGTCTTTCAGACTATTGTGTCGATGCCAATTTGTAGATAGATACAATGCATCACAGGTCCTTCAGTCTATTGTGTCCATGCCAATTTGTAGAGAGATAAAATGGACCACTGGTACTTCAGACTACTGCGTCCATTCCAATTTGTAGAGGAATACAATGCATCTCAGGTCATTCAGTGTATTGTGCCAATGCCAATTTGTAGAGAGATACAATGCATCACAGGTGATTCAGATTATTGTGTCCACACCAACTTGTGCAGAGATACAATGCATCACAGATCCTTCAGACGACTGTGTCAAGGCCAATTTGTAGAGTGATACAATGCATCACAGGTCCTTCAAACTATTGTGTCCATGAACAATTTTTAGAGAGGTACATTGCATCACAGGTCCTTCAGACTATTGTGTCCATGAACAATTTGTAGTGAGAAACAATGCATCACAGATCCTTCAGACTATTGTGTCCATGCCAATTTGTAGAGAAATACAATGCATCACAGATCCTTCAGACGATCGTGTCCATGCCAATTTGTAGAGAGATACAATGCATCACATGTCCTTCAGATCATTGTGTCCATGCCAATTTGTAGAGAGATACAATGCATCACAGGTCCTTCAGAATTTTGAGTCCATGCCAATTTTAGACTGATACAATGCATCACAGGTCCTTCAGGCTATTGTGTCTATGGAAATTTGTAGTGAGATAAAATGCATCACAGATCCTTCAGACTATTGTGTCTATGCCAATGTGTAGAGAGATACAATACATCACAGGTTCTTCAGACTATTGTGTCCATGCAAATGTGTAGAGAGATACAATGCCAATTCGTAGAGGGATACAATGCATCACAGGTTCTTCAGACTATTGCGTCCATGCGAATTTGTAGAGATATACAATGCATCACAGGTTGTTCAGACTATTGTGTACATGGCAATTAGTAAAGAGATACAATGCATCACAGCTACTTCAGACTATTGTGTCCATGTCCATTTGTAGAGAGATACAATGCATCACTGGGTCTTCTGACTATTGAGTCCATGAACAGTATGTAGAATCATACAATGTTTCATAGGTCCTTCAGTCTATTGTGTCCATGCCAATTTGTAGTGAGATAGAATGCATCACAGGTCCTTTAGACTATTGTATCCATGCCAATTGTTAGAGAGATACAATGCATCACAGATCCTTCAGATTATTGAGTATATGCTCATTTTTAGAGAGATACAATGCATCACAGGTTTTTCAGAATATTGTGTCCATGTCAATGTTTAGAGAGACACAATGCATAACAGGTACTTCAAACTATTGCGTCCATGCCAATTTGTAGAGAGATAAAATGCATCACAG
This sequence comes from Narcine bancroftii, assembly GCF_036971445.1. Taxonomy (NCBI): domain Eukaryota; kingdom Metazoa; phylum Chordata; class Chondrichthyes; order Torpediniformes; family Narcinidae; genus Narcine; species Narcine bancroftii. The sequence continues at coordinate 58,065,364 of NC_091471.1, read as the reverse complement.
GTCCTTCTAACTATTGCGTACATGCCAATTTGTAGAGAGATACAATGCATCACAGTTCCTTCAGACTATAGTGTCCATGCCAATGTGTTGAGATATACAATGCATCACAGGTCCTTCAGACTATTGTGCCCATGCCAATCTGTAGAGAGATACAATGCATCACAGAATTTTCACAATAATGTGTCCATGAACATTATCTAGAGAGATACAATGCTTCATAGGTCCTTCAGTCCATTGTGTCCATGAACAATTTGTAGAGAGATACAATGCATCACAGGTCCTTCAGACTATTATGTCCATGCCAATATGTAGAGAGATACAATGCATCACAGGTCCTTCAGACAATTGTGTCAATGCCAATTTGTAGAGAGATACAATGCATCACAGGTCCTTTACAATAATGTGTCCTTGAACAATTTGTAGAGAGATACAATGCATAACAGGTCTTTCAGACTATTGTGTCGATGCCAATTTGTAGATAGATACAATGCATCACACGTCCTTCAGACTATTTTATCAATGCCAATTAGCAGAGAGATACAATGCAGTACAGGTCCTTCACAATAGTGTGTCCGTGAACAATTTATAGAGAGATACAATGCATCAAAGGTCCTTCAGATGATTGTGTCCATGCCAATTTGTAGAGAGATACAATACATCACAGGTCCATCAGACTATTGTGTCCATGCCAATATGTAGTGAGATACAATGCATCACAGGTCCTTCAGACTATTGTGTCCATGCCAATTTGTAGAGGGATAAAATGCATCACAGGTCCTTCAGAATATTGTGCCCATGCCAATTTGCAGAGAGATACAATGCTTCACAGGTCCTTCAGACTGTGTGTCCATTCCAATTTGCCGAGAGATACAATGCATCACATGTCCTTCAGACCATTCTGTCCATGCCAATTTGTAGAGTGATACAATGCATCACAGGTCCTTCAGACTATTGTATCCATGCCAATATATAGAGAGACACAATGCATCACAGGTTTTTCAGAATATTGTGTCCATGCCAATGTGTCGAGAGATACAATGCATCACAGGTCCTTCAGACTATTGTGTCCATGCCATTTTGTTGAGAGATACAATGCATCACAGGTACTTCAGACTATTGTGTCCATGCAAATTTGTAGAGAGATACATTGCATCACGAGTCCTTCAGAAAATTGTATCCATTCCAATTTGTAGAGAGATACAATGCATCACAGGTCCTTCTAACTATTGCGTACATGCCAATTTGTAGAGAGATACAATGCATCACAGGTCCTTCAGACTATTGTGCCCATGCCAATCTGTAGAGAGATACAATGCATCACAGAATCTTCACAATAATGTGTCCATGAACATTATCTAGAGAGATACAATGCTTCATAGGTCCTTCAGACTATTGTGACCATGAACAATTTGTAGAGAGATACAATGCATCACAGGTCCTTCAGACTATTGTGTCCATGCCAATTTGTAGAGGGATACAATGCATCACAGGTCCTACAGAATATTGTGCCCATGCCAATTTGCAGAGAGATACAATGCTTCACAGGTCCTTCAGACTGTGTGTCCATTCCAATTTGTAGAGAGATACAATGCATCACATGTCCTTCACAATAATATGTAGAGAGATACAATGCATCACAGGTCATTCAGACAATTGTGTCCATGCCAGTTTGCAGAGAGATACAAAGCATCACAGGTCCTTCAGACTATTCAGTCCATGCCAATTTGTACAGAGTAAAAATACATCACAGTTCGTTCAAACTATTGTGTCCATACCAATTTGTAGAGAGATACAATGCATCACAGCTCCTTCAGACAATTGTGTCCATGCCAATGTGTCGAGAGATACAATGCATTACAGGCCCGTTAAATGATTGTGTCAATGCCAATTGGTATAGAGATACAATGCATCACAGGTCCTTCAGACTATTGTGTCCATGCCATTTTGTTGAGAGATGCAATGCATCACAGGTACTTCAGACTATTGTGTCCATGCAAATTTGTTGAGAGATACATTGCATCACGAGTCCTTCAGAATATCGTATCCATTCCAATTTGCAGAGAGATACAATGCATCAGAGGTCTTCAGATAATTGTGTCCATGCCAATTTGTGGAGAGATACAATGCATCACAGGTCCTTTAGACAAATGTGTCCATGAACAATTTGTAGAGAAATACAATGCATCACAGGTCCTTCAGACTATTGTATGCATGCCAATTTGTAGAGAGATACAATGCAGCACACGTCCTTCTGACTATTGTGTCCATGAACAATTTATGGAGAGATACAATGCATCACAGATCCTTCAAACGACTGTGTTAAGGCCAATTTGTGGAGTGATACAATGCATCACAGGTCCTTCAGACTATTGTGTCCTTGAACAATTTGTAGAGAGATACAATGCATCACAGGTCCTTCAGACTATTGTGTCCATGCCAATATGTAGAGAGATACAATGCATCACAGGTCCTTCAGACAATTGTGTCGATGCCAATTTGTAGAGAGATACAATGCATCACAGGTCCTTCACAATAATGTGTCCGTGAACAATTTTTAGAGAGATACAATGCATAACAGGTCTTTCAGACTATTGTGTCCATGCCAATTTGTAGAGAGATAAAATGGACCACTGGTACTTCAGACTACTGTGTCCATTCCAATTTGTAGAGGAATACAATGCATCTCAGGTCATTCAGTGTATTGTGCCAATGCCAATTTGTAGAGAGATACAATGCATCACAGGTGATTCAGATTATTGTGTCCACACCAACTTGTGCAGAGATACAATGCATCACAGATCCTTCAGACGACTGTGTCAAGGCCAATTTGTAGAGTGATACAATGCATCACAGGTCCTTCAAACTATTGTGTCCATGAACAATTTTTAGAGAGGTACATTGCATCACAGGTCCTTCAGACTATTGTGTCCATGAACAATTTGTAGTGAGAAACAATGCATCACAGATCCTTCAGACTATTGTGTCCATGCCAATTTGTAGAGAAATACAATGCATCACAGATCCTTCAGACGATCGTGTCCATGCCAATTTGTAGAGAGATACAATGCATCACATGTCCTTCAGATCATTGTGTCCATGCCAATTTGTAGAGAGATACAATGCATCACAGGTCCTTCAGAATTTTGAGTCCATGCCAATTTTAGACTGATACAATGCATCACAGGTCCTTCAGGCTATTGTGTCTATGGAAATTTGTAGTGAGATAAAATGCATCACAGATCCTTCAGACTATTGTGTCTATGCCAATGTGTAGAGAGATACAATACATCACAGGTTCTTCAGACTATTGTGTCCATGCAAATGTGTAGAGAGATACAATGCCAATTCGTAGAGGGATACAATGCATCACAGGTTCTTCAGACTATTGCGTCCATGCGAATTTGTAGAGATATACAATGCATCACAGGTTGTTCAGACTATTGTGTACATGGCAATTAGTAAAGAGATACAATGCATCACAGCTACTTCAGACTATTGTGTCCATGTCCATTTGTAGAGAGATACAATGCATCACTGGGTCTTCTGACTATTGAGTCCATGAACAGTATGTAGAATCATACAATGTTTCATAGGTCCTTCAGTCTATTGTGTCCATGCCAATTTGTAGTGAGATAGAATGCATCACAGGTCCTTTAGACTATTGTATCCATGCCAATTGTTAGAGAGATACAATGCATCACAGATCCTTCAGATTATTGAGTATATGCTCATTTTTAGAGAGATACAATGCATCACAGGTTTTTCAGAATATTGTGTCCATGTCAATGTTTAGAGAGACACAATGCATAACAGGTACTTCAAACTATTGCGTCCATGCCAATTTGTAGAGAGATAAAATGCATCACAGGTCCTTCTAACTATTGCGTACATGCCAATTTGTAGAGAGATACAATGCATCACAGTTCCTTCAGACTATAGTGTCCATGCCAATGTGTTGAGATATACAATGCATCACAGGTCCTTCAGACTATTGTGCCCATGCCAATCTGTAGAGAGATACAATGCATCACAGAATTTTCACAATAATGTGTCCATGAACATTATCTAGAGAGATACAATGCTTCATAGGTCCTTCAGTCCATTGTGTCCATGAACAATTTGTAGAGAGATACAATGCATCACAGGTCCTTCAGACTATTATGTCCATGCCAATATGTAGAGAGATACAATGCATCACAGGTCCTTCAGACAATTGTGTCAATGCCAATTTGTAGAGAGATACAATGCATCACAGGTCCTTTACAATAATGTGTCCTTGAACAATTTGTAGAGAGATACAATGCATAACAGGTCTTTCAGACTATTGTGTCGATGCCAATTTGTAGATAGATACAATGCATCACACGTCCTTCAGACTACTTTTTCAATGCCAATTAGCAGAGAGATACAATGCAGTACAGGTCCTTCACAATAGTGTGTCCGTGAACAATTCATAGAGAGATACAATGCATCACAGGTCCTTCAGATGATTGTGTCCATGCCAATTTGTAGAGAGATACAATACATCACAGGTCCATCAGACTATTGTGTCCATGCCAATATGTAGTGAGATACAATGCATCACAGGTCCTTCAGACTATTGTGTCCATGCCAATTTGTAGAGGGATAAAATGCATCACAGGTCCTTCAGAATATTGTGCCCATGCCAATTTGCAGAGAGATACAATGCTTCACAGGTCCTTCAGACTGTGTGTCCATTCCAATTTGCCGAGAGATACAATGCATCACATGTCCTTCAGACCATTCTGTCCATGCCAATTTGTAGAGTGATACAATGCATCACAGGTCCTTCAGACTATTGTATCCATGCCAATATATAGAGAGACACAATGCATCACAGGTTTTTCAGAATATTGTGTCCATGCCAATGTGTCGAGAGAAACAATGCATTACAGGCCCGTCAAACGATTGTGTCAATGCCAGTTGGTATAGAGATACAATGCATCACAGGTCCTTCAGACTATTGTGTCCATGCCATTTTGTTGAGAGATACAATGCATCACAGGTACTTCAGACTATTGTGTCCATGCAAATTTGTAGAGAGATACATTGCATCACGAGTCCTTCAGAAAATTGTATCCATTCCAATTTGTAGAGAGATACAATGCATCACAGGTCCTTCTAACTATTGCGTACATGCCAATTTGTAGAGAGATACAATGCATCACAGGTCCTTCAGACTATTGTGCCCATGCCAATCTGTAGAGAGATACAATGCATCACAGAATCTTCACAATAATGTGTCCATGAACATTATCTAGAGAGATACAATGCTTCATAAGTCCTTCAGACTATTGTGACCATGAACAATTTGTAGAGAGATACAATGCATCACAGGTCCTTCAGACTATTGTGTCCATGCCAATTTGTAGAGGGATACAATGCATCACAGGTCCTACAGAATATTGTGCCCATGCCAATTTGCAGAGAGATACAATGCTTCACAGGTCCTTCAGACTGTGTGTCCATTCCAATTTCCCGAGAGATACAATTAATCACAGGTCCTTCAGACTATTGTGTTCATGCCAATTTGTAGAGAGATACAATGCATCACAGCTCCTTCAGACAATTGTGTCCATGCCAATTTGTTGAGAGATACAATACTTCAAAGTTCCTTCAGACCATTGTGTCCATGAACAATTTGAATAGAGATACAATGCTTCACAGATCCTTCAGACTATTATGTCCATGCCAATATGTAGAGTGATACATTGCATCACAGGTCCTTCAGACTATTGTTTCCATGCCAATATATAGAGAGATACAATGCATCACAGGTCATTCAGACTATTGTGTCCATGCCAGTTTGCAGAGAGATACAAAGCATCACAGGTCCTTCAGACTATTCAGTCCATGCCAATTTGTGCAGAGTAAAAATACATCACAGTTCGTTCAAACTATTGTGTCCATACCAATTTGTAGAGAGATACAATGCATAACAGGTCCTTCAGACTATTGTGTCCATGCCAATGTGTCGAGAGAAACAATGCATTACAGGCCCGTTAAATGATTGTGTCATTGCCAATTGGTATAGAGATACAATGCATCACAGGTCCTTCAGACTATTGTGTCCATGCCATTTTGTTGAGAGATGCAATGCATCACAGGTACTTCAGACTATTGTGTCCATGCAAATTTGTTGAGAGATACATTGCATCACGAGTCCTTCAGAATATCGTATCCATTCCAATTTGCAGAGAGATACAATGCATCAGAGGTCTTCAGATAATTGTGTCCATGCCAATTTGTGGAGAGATACAATGCATCACAGGTCCTTTAGACAAATGTGTCCATGAACAATTTGTAGAGAAATACAATGCATCACAGGTCCTTCAGACTATTGTATGCATGCCAATTTGTAGAGAGATACAATGCAGCACACGTCCTTCTGACTATTGTGTCCATGAACAATTTATGGAGAGATACAATGCATCACAGATCCTTCAAACGACTGTGTTAAGGCCAATTTGTGGAGTGATACAATGCATCACAGGTCCTTCAGACTATTGTGTCCTTGAACAATTTGTAGAGAGATACAATGCATCACAGGTCCTTCAGACTATTGTGTCCATGCCAATATGTAGAGAGATACAATGCATCACAGGTCCTTCAGACAATTGTGTCGATGCCAATTTGTAGAGAGATACAATGCATCACAGGTCCTTCACAATAATGTGTCCGTGAACAATTTTTAGAGAGATACAATGCATAACAGGTCTTTCAGACTATTGTGTCCATGCCAATTTGTAGAGAGATAAAATGGACCACTGGTACTTCAGACTACTGTGTCCATTCCAATTTGTAGAGGAATACAATGCATCTCAGGTCATTCAGTGTATTGTGCCAATGCCAATTTGTAGAGAGATACAATGCATCACAGGTGATTCAGATTATTGTGTCCACACCAACTTGTGCAGAGATACAATGCATCACAGATCCTTCAGACGACTGTGTCAAGGCCAATTTGTAGAGTGATACAATGCATCACAGGTCCTTCAAACTATTGTGTCCATGAACAATTTTTAGAGAGGTACATTGCATCACAGGTCCTTCAGACTATTGTGTCCATGAACAATTTGTAGTGAGAAACAATGCATCACAGATCCTTCGGACTATTGTGTCCATGCCAATTTGTAGAGAAATACAATGCATCACAGATCCTTCAGACGATCGTGTCCATGCCAATTTGTAGAGAGATACAATGCATCACATGTCCTACAGATCATTGTGTCCATGCCAATTTGTAGAGAGATACAATGCATCACAGGTCCTTCAGAATTTTGAGTCCATGCCAATTTTAGACTGATACATTGCATCACAGGTCCTTCAGGCTATTGTTTCTATGGAAATTTGTAGTGAGATAAAATGCATCACAGATCCTTCAGACTATTGTGTCTATGCCAATGTGTAGAGAGATACAATACATCACAGTTTCTTCAGACTATTGTGTCCATGCAAATGTGTAGAGAGATACAATGCCAATTCGTAGAGGGATACAATGCATCACAGGTTCTTCAGACTATTGCGTCCATGCGAATTTGTAGAGATATACAATGCATCACAGGTTGTTCAGACTATTGTGTACATGGCAATTAGTAAAGAGATACAATGCATCACAGCTACTTCAGACTATTGTGTCCATGTCCATTTGTAGAGAGATACAATGCATCACAGGGTCTTCTGACTATTGAGTCCATGAACAGTATGTAGAATCATACAATGTTTCATAGGTCCTTCAGTCTATTGTGTCCATGCCAATTTGTAGTGAGATAGAATGCATCACAGGTCCTTTAGACTATTGTATCCATGCCAATTGTTAGAGAGATACAATGCATCACAGATCCTTCAGATTATTGAGTATATGCTCATTTTTAGAGAGATACAATGCATCACAGGTTCATCAGACTATAGTGTCCATGAACAATATCTAGAGAGATACAATGCTTCATAGGTCCTTCAGACTATTCAGTCCATGCCAATTTTTACAGAGTAACAATACATCACAGGTCATTCAGACTATTGTGTCCATTGCAATTTCTAGAGAGATACAAATCATCACAGGTTTTTCAGACTATTGTGTCCATGTCAATGTTTAGAGAGACACAATGCATAACAGGTACTTCAAACTATTGCGTCCATGCCAATTTGTAGAGAGATAAAATGCATCACAGGTCCTTCTAACTATTGCGTACATGCCAATTTGTTGAGAGATACAATGCATCACAGTTCCTTCAGACTATAGTGTCCATGCCAATGTGTTGAGATATACAATGCATCACAGGTCCTTCAGACTATTGTGCCCATGCCAATCTGTAGAGAGATACAATGCATCACAGAATTTTCACAATAATGTGTCCATGAACATTATCTAGAGAGATACAATGCTTCATAGGTCCTTCAGTCCATTGTGTCCATGAACAATTTGTAGAGAGATACAATGCATCACAGGTCCTTCAGACTATTGTGTCCATGCCAATATGTAGAGAGATACAATGCATCACAGGTCCTTCAGACAATTGTGTCAATGCCAATTTGTAGAGAGATACAATGCATCACAGGTCCTTCACAATAATGTGTCCTTGAACAATTTGTAGAGAGATACAATGCATAACAGGTCTTTCAGACTATTGTGTCGATGCCAATTTGTAGATAGATACAATGCATCACACGTCCTTCAGACTATTTTATCAATGCCAATTAGCAGAGAGATACAATGCAGTACAGGTCCTTCACAATAGTGTGTCCGTGAACAATTCATAGAGAGATACAATGCATCACAGGTCCTTCAGATGATTGTGTCCATGCCAATTTGTAGAGAGATACAATACATCACAGGTCCATCAGACTATTGTGTCCATGCCAATATGTAGTGAGATACAATGCATCACAGGTCCTTCAGACTATTGTGTCCATGCCAATTTGTAGAGGGATAAAATGCATCACAGGTCCTTCAGAATATTGTGCCCATGCCAATTTGCAGAGAGATACAATGCTTCACAGGTCCTTCAGACTGTGTGTCCATTCCAATTTGCCGAGAGATACAATGCATCACATGTCCTTCAGACCATTCTGTCCATGCCAATTTGTAGTGAGATACAATGTATCACAGGACCTTCAGACTATTGTGTCCATGCCAATTTGTAGAGAGATACAATACTTCACAGTTCCTTCAGACCATTGTGTCCATGAACAATTTGTAGATAGATACAATGCTTCACAGATCCTTCAGACTATTATGTCCATGCCAATATGTAGAGTGATACAATGCATCACAGGTCCTTCAGACTATTGTATCCATGCCAATATATAGAGAGATACAATGCATCACAGGTCCTTCAGACCATTGTGTCCATGCCAGTTTGTAGAGAGATACAAAGCATCACAGGTCCTTCAGACTCTTCAGTCCATGCCAATTTGTACAGAGTAAAAATACATCACAGTTCGTTCAATCTATTGGGTCCATACCAATTTGTAGAGAGACACAATGCATCACAGGTTTTTCAGACTATTGTGTCCATGCCAATGTGTCGAGAGAAACAATGCATTACAGGCCCGTCAAACGATTGTGTCAATGCCAGTTGGTATAGAGATACAATGCATCACAGGTCCTTCAGACTATTGTGTCCATGCCATTTTGTTGAGAGATACAATGCATCACAGGTACTTCAGACTATTGTGTCCATGCAAATTTGTAGAGAGATACATTGCATCACGAGTCCTTCAGAAAATTGTATCCATTCCAATTTGTAGAGAGATACAATGCATCACAGGTCCTTCTAACTATTGCGTACATGCCAATTTGTAGAGAGATACAATGCATCACAGGTCCTTCAGACTATTGTGCCCATGCCAATCTGTAGAGAGATACAATGCATCACAGAATCTTCACAATAATGTGTCCATGAACATTATCTAGAGAGATACAATGCTTCATAGGTCCTTCAGACTATTGTGACCATGAACAATTTGTAGAGAGATACAATGCATCACAGGTCCTTCAGACTATTGTGTCCATGCCAATTTGTAGAGGGATACAATGCATCACAGGTCCTTCAGAATATTGTGCCCATGCCAATTTGCAGAGAGATACAATGCTTCACAGGTCCTTCAGACTGTGTGTCCATTCCAATTTGCCGAGAGATACAATTAATCACAGGTCCTTCAGACTATTGTGTTCATGCCAATTTGTAGAGAGATACAATGCATCACAGCTCCTTCAGACAATTGTGTCCATGCCAATTTGTTGAGAGATACAATACTTCAAAGTTCCTTCAGACCATTGTGTCCATGAACAATTTGTATTGAGATACAATGCTTCACAGATCCTTCAGACTATTGTATCCATGCCAATATATAGAGAGATACAATGCATCACAGGTCATTCAGACTATTGTGTCCATGCCAGTTTGTAGAGAGATACAAAGCATCACAGGTCCTTCAGACTATTCAGTCCATGCCAATTTGTACAGAGTAAAAATACATCACAGTTCGTTCAAACTATTGTGTCCATACCAATTTGTAGAGAGATACAATGCATAACAGGTCCTTCAGACTATTGTGTCCATGCCAATGTGTCGAGAGAAACAATGCATTACAGGCCCGTTAAACGATTGTGTCAATGCCAATTGGTATAGAGATACAATGCATCACAGGTCCTTCAGACTATTGTGTCCATGCCATTTTGTTGAGAGATGCAATGCATCACAGGTAGTTCAGACTATTGTGTCCATGCAAATTTGTTGAGAGATACATTGCATCACGAGTCCTTCAGAATATCGTATCCATTCCAATATGTAGAGAGATACAATGCATCAGAGGTCTTCAGATAATTGTGTCCATGCCAATTTGTGGAGAGATACAATGCATCAGAGGTCTTCAGATAATTGTGTCCATGCCAATTTGTGGAGAGATACAATGCATCACAGGTCCTTTAGACAAATGTGTCCATGAACAATTTGTAGAGAAATACAATGCATCACAGGTCCTTCAGACTATTGTATGCATGCCAATTTGTAGAGAGATACAATGCAGCACACGTCCTTCTGACTATTGTGTCCATGAACAATTTATGGAGAGAAACAATGCATCACAGATCCTTCAAACGACTGTGTTAAGGCCAATTTGTGGAGTGATACAATGCATCACAGGTCCTTCAGACTATTGTGTCCTTGAACAATTTGTAGAGAGATACAATGCATCACAGGTCCTTCAGACTATTGTGTCCATGCCAATATGTAGGCAGATACAATGCATCACAGGTCCTTCAGACAATTGTGTCGATGCCAATTTGTAGAGAGATACAATGCATCACAGGTCCTTCACAATAATGTGTCCGTGAACAATTTTTAGAGAGATACAATGCATAACAGGTCTTTCAGACTATTGTGTCGATGCCAATTTGTAGATAGATACAATGCATCACAGGTCCTTCAATCTATTGTGTCCATGCCAATTTGTAGAGAGATAAAATGGACCACTGGTACTTCAGACTACTGCGTCCATTCCAATTTGTAGAGGAATACAATGCATCTCAGGTCATTCAGTGTATTGGGCCAATGCCAATTTGTAGAGAGATACAATGCATCACAGGTGATTCAGATTATTGTGTCCACACCAACTTGTGCAGAGATACAATGCATCACAGATCCTTCAGACGACTGTGTCAAGGCCAATTTGTAGAGTGATACAATGCATCACAGGTCCTTCAAACTATTGTGTCCATGAACAATTTTTAGAGAGGTACATTGCATCACAGGTCCTTCAGACTATTGTGTCCATGAACAATTTGTAGTGAGAAACAATGCATCACAGATCCTTCAGACTATTGTGTCCATGCCAATTTGTAGAGAAATACAATGCATCACAGATCCTTCAGACGATCGTGTCCATGCCAATTTGTAGAGAGATACAATGCATCACATGTCCTTCAGATCATTGTGTCCATGCCAATTTGTAGAGAGATACAATGCATCACAGGTCCTTCAGAATTTTGAGTCCATGCCAATTTTAGACTGATACAATGCATCACAGGTCCTTCAGGCTATTGTGTCTATGGAAATTTGTAGTGAGATAAAATGCATCACAGATCCTTCAGACTATTGTGTCTATGCCAATGTGTAGAGAGATACAATACATCACAGGTTCTTCAGACTATTGTGTCCATGCAAATGTGTAGAGAGATACAATGCCAATTCGTAGAGGGATACAATGCATCACAGGTTCTTCAGACTATTGCGTCCATGCGAATTTGTAGAGATATACAATGCATCACAGGTTGTTCAGACTATTGTGTACATGGCAATTAGTAAAGAGATACAATGCATCACAGCTACTTCAGACTATTGTGTCCATGTCCATTTGTAGAGAGATACAATGCATCACTGGGTCTTCTGACTATTGAGTCCATGAACAGTATGTAGAATCATACAATGTTTCATAGGTCCTTCAGTCTATTGTGTCCATGCCAATTTGTAGTGAGATAGAATGCATCACAGGTCCTTTAGACTATTGTATCCATGCCAATTGTTAGAGAGATACAATGCATCACAGATCCTTCAGATTATTGAGTATATGCTCATTTTTAGAGAGATACAATGCATCACAGGTTTTTCAGAATATTGTGTCCATGTCAATGTTTAGAGAGACACAATGCATAACAGGTACTTCAAACTATTGCGTCCATGCCAATTTGTAGAGAGATAAAATGCATCACAGGTCCTTCTAACTATTGCGTACATGCCAATTTGTAGAGAGATACAATGCATCACAGTTCCTTCAGACTATTGTGTCCATGCCAATGTGTTGAGATATACAATGCATCACAGGTCCTTCAGACTATTGTGCCCATGCCAATCTGTAGAAAGATACAATGCATCACAGAATTTTCACAATAATGTGTCCATGAACATTATCTAGAGAGATACAATGCTTCATAGGTCCTTCAGTCCATTGTGTCCATGAACAATTTGTAGAGAGATACAATGCATCACAGGTCCTTCAGACTATTATGTCCATGCCAATATGTAGAGAGATACAATGCATCACAGGTCCTTCAGACAATTGTGTCAATGCCAATTTGTAGAGAGATACAATGCATCACAGGTCCTTTACAATAATGTGTCCTTGAACAATTTGTAGAGAGATACAATGCATAACAGGTCTTTCAGACTATTGTGTCGATGCCAATTTGTAGATAGATACAATGCATCACACGTCCTTCAGACTATTTTATCAATGCCAATTAGCAGAGAGATACAATGCAGTACAGGTCCTTCACAATAGTGTGTCCGTGAACAATTCATAGAGAGATACAATGCATCACAGGTCCTTCGGATGATTGTGTCCATGCCAATTTGTAGAGAGATACAATACATCACAGGTCCATCAGACTATTGTGTCCATGCCAATATGTAGTGAGATACAATGCATCACAGGTCCTTCAGACTATTGTGTCCATGCCAATTTGTAGAGGGATAAAATGCATCACAGGTCCTTCAGAATATTGTGCCCATGCCAATTTGCAGAGAGATACAATGCTTCACAGGTCCTTCAGACTGTGTGTCCATTCCAATTTGCCGAGAGATACAATGCATCACATGTCCTTCAGACCATTCTGTCCATGCCAATTTGTAGAGAGATACAATGTATCACAGGACCTTCAGACTATTGTGTCCATGCCAATTTGTAGAGAGATACAATACTTCACAGTTCCTTCAGACCATTGTGTCCATGAACAATTTGTAGATAGATACAATGCTTCACAGATCCTTCAGACTATTATGTCCATGCCAATATGTAGAGTGATACAATGCATCACAGGTCCTTCAGACTATTGTATCCATGCCAATATATAGAGAGATACAATGCATCACAGGTCCTTCAGACCATTGTGTCCATGCCAGTTTGTAGAGAGATACAAAGCATCACAGGTCCTTCAGACTCTTCAGTCCATGCCAATTTGTACAGAGTAAAAATACATCACAGTTCGTTCAAATTATTGGGTCCATACCAATTTGTAGAGAGACACAATGCATCACAGGTTTTTCAGAATATTGTGTCCATGCCAATGTGTCGAGAGAAACAATGCATTACAGGCCCGTCAAACGATTGTGTCAATGCCAGTTGGTATAGAGATACAATGCATCACAGGTCCTTCAGACTATTGTGTCCATGCCATTTTGTTGAGAGATACAATACATCACAGGTACTTCAGACTATTGTGTCCATGCAAATTTGTAGAGAGATACATTGCATCACGAGTCCTTCAGAAAATTGTATCCATTCCAATTTGTAGAGAGATACAATGCATCACAGGTCCTTCTAACTATTGCGTACATGCCAATTTGTAGAGAGATACAATGCATCACAGGTCCTTCAGACTATTGTGCCCATGCCAATCTGTAGAGAGATACAATGCATCACAGAATCTTCACAATAATGTGTCCATGAACATTATCTAGAGAGATACAATGCTTCATAGGTCCTTCAGACTATTGTGACCATGAACAATTTGTAGAGAGATACAATGCATCACAGGTCCTTCAGACTATTGTGTCCATGCCAATTTGTAGAGGGATACAATGCATCACAGGTCCTACAGAATATTGTGCCCATGCCAATTTGCAGAGAGATACAATGCTTCACAGGTCCTTCAGACTGTGTGTCCATTCCAATTTGCCGAGAGATACAATTAATCACAGGTCCTTCAGACTATTGTGTTCATGCCAATTTGTAGAGAGATACAATGCATCACAGCTCCTTCAGACAATTGTGTCCATGCCAATTTGTTGAGAGATACAATACTTCAAAGTTCCTTCAGACCATTGTGTCCATGAACAATTTGAATAGAGATACAATGCTTCACAGATCCTTCAGACTATTATGTCCATGCCAATATGTAGAGTGATACATTGCATCACAGGTCCTTCAGACTATTGTATCCATGCCAATATATAGAGAGATACAATGCATCACAGGTCATTCAGACTATTGTGTCCATGCCAGTTTGCAGAGAGATACAAAGCATCACAGGTCCTTCAGACTATTCAGTCCATGCCAATTTGTACAGAGTAAAAATACATCACAGTTCGTTCAAACTATTGTGTCCATACCAATTTGTAGAGAGATACAATGCATAACAGGTCCTTCAGAGTATTGTGTCCATGCCAATGTGTCGAGAGAAACAATGCATTACAGGCCCGTTAAATGATTGTGTCAATGCCAATTGGTATAGAGATACAATGCATCACAGGTCCTTCAGACTATTGTGTCCATGCCATTTTGTTGGGAGATGCAATGCATCACAGGTACTTCAGACTATTGTGTCCATGCAAATTTGTTGAGAGATACATTGCATCACGAGTCCTTCAGAATATCGTATCCATTCCAATTTGCAGAGAGATACAATGCATCAGAGGTCTTCAGATAATTGTGTCCATGCCAATTTGTGGAGAGATACAATGCATCACAGGTCCTTTAGACAAATGTGTCCATGAACAATTTGTAGAGAAATACAATGCATCACAGGTCCTTCAGACTATTGTATGCATGCCAATTTGTAGAGAGATACAATGCAGCACACGTCCTTCTGACTATTGTGTCCATGAACAATTTATGGAGAGGTACAATGCATCACAGATCCTTCAAACGACTGTGTTAAGGCCAATTTGTGGAGTGATACAATGCATCACAGGTCCTTCAGACTATTGTGTCCTTGAACAATTTGTAGAGAGATACAATGCATCACAGGTCCTTCAGACTATTGTATCCATGCCAATATGTAGAGAGATACAATGCATCACAGGTCCTTCAGACAATTGTGTCAATGCCAATTTGTAGAGAGATACAATGCATCACAGGTCCTTCACAATAATGTGTCCGTGAACAATTTTTAGAGAGATACAATGCATAACAGGTCTTTCAGACTATTGTGTCCATGCCAATTTGTAGAGAGATAAAATGGACCACTGGTACTTCAGACTACTGTGTCCATTCCAATTTGTAGAGGAATACAATGCATCTCAGGTCATTCAGTGTATTGTGCCAATGCCAATTTGTAGAGAGATACAATGCATCACAGGTGATTCAGATTATTGTGTCCACACCAACTTGTGCAGAGATACAATGCATCACAGATCCTTCAGACGACTGTGTCAAGGCCAATTTGTAGAGTGATACAATGCATCACAGGTCCTTCAAACTATTGTGTCCATGAACAATTTTTAGAGAGGTACATTGCATCACAGGCCCTTCAGACTATTGTGTCCATGAACAATTTGTAGTGAGAAACAATGCATCACAGATCCTTCAGACTATTTTATCAATGCCAATTAGCAGAGAGATACAATGCAGTACAGGTCCTTCACAATAGTGTGTCCGTGAACAATTCATAGAGAGATACAATGCATCACAGGTCCTTCAGATGATTGTGTCCATGCCAATTTGTAGAGAGATACAATACATCACAGGTCCATCAGACTATTGTGTCCATGCCAATATGTAGTGAGATACAATGCATCACAGGTCCTTCAGACTATTGTGTCCATGCCAATTTGTAGAGGGATAAAATGCATCACAGGTCCTTCAGAATATTGTGCCCATGCCAATTTGCAGAGAGATACAATGCTTCACAGGTCCTTCAGACTGTGTGTCCATTCCAATTTGCCGAGAGATACAATGCATCACAGCTCCTTCAGACAATTGTGTCCATGCCAATTTGTTGAGAGATACAATACTTCAAAGTTCCTTCAGACCATTGTGTCCATGAACAATTTGAATAGAGATACAATGCTTCACAGATCCTTCAGACTATTATGTCCATGCCAATATGTAGAGTGATACATTGCATCACAGGTCCTTCAGACTATTGTATCCATGCCAATATATAGAGAGATACAATGCATCACAGGTCATTCAGACTATTGTGTCCATGCCAGTTTGCAGAGAGATACAAAGCATCACAGGTCCTTCAGACTATTCAGTCCATGCCAATTTGTGCAGAGTAAAAATACATCACAGTTCGTTCAAACTATTGTGTCCATACCAATTTGTAGAGAGATACAATGCATAACAGGTCCTTCAGACTATTGTGTCCATGCCAATGTGTCGAGAGAAACAATGCATTACAGGCCCGTTAAATGATTGTGTCAATGCCAATTGGTATAGAGATACAATGCATCACAGGTCCTTCAGACTATTGTGTCCATGCCATTTTGTTGGGAGATGCAATGCATCACAGGTACTTCAGACTATTGTGTCCATGCAAATTTGTTGAGAGATACATTGCATCACGAGTCCTTCAGAATATCGTATCCATTCCAATTTGCAGAGAGATACAATGCATCAGAGGTCTTCAGATAATTGTGTCCATGCCAATTTGTGGAGAGATACAATGCATCACAGGTCCTTTAGACAAATGTGTCCATGAACAATTTGTAGAGAAATACAATGCATCACAGGTCCTTCAGACTATTGTATGCATGCCAATTTGTAGAGAGATACAATGCAGCACACGTCCTTCTGACTATTGTGTCCATGAACAATTTATGGAGAGATACAATGCATCACAGATCCTTCAAACGACTGTGTTAAGGCCAATTTGTGGAGTGATACAATGCATCACAGGTCCTTCAGACTATTGTGTCCTTGAACAATTTGTAGAGAGATACAATGCATCACAGGTCCTTCAGACTATTGTGTCCATGCCAATATGTAGAGAGATACAATGCATCACAGGTCCTTCAGACAATTGTGTCGATGCCAATTTGTAGAGAGATACAATGCATCACAGGTCCTTCACAATAATGTGTCCGTGAACAATTTTTAGAGAGATACAATGCATAACAGGTCTTTCAGACTATTGTGTCCATGCCAATTTGTAGAGAGATAAAATGGACCACTGGTACTTCAGACTACTGTGTCCATTCCAATTTGTAGAGGAATACAATGCATCTCAGGTCATTCAGTGTATTGTGCCAATGCCAATTTGTAGAGAGATACAATGCATCACAGGTGATTCAGATTATTGTGTCCACACCAACTTGTGCAGAGATACAATGCATCACAGATCCTTCAGACGACTGTGTCAAGGCCAATTTGTAGAGTGATACAATGCATCACAGGTCCTTCAAACTATTGTGTCCATGAACAATTTTTAGAGAGGTACATTGCATCACAGGTCCTTCAGACTATTGTGTCCATGAACAATTTGTAGTGAGAAACAATGCATCACAGATCCTTCAGACTATTGTGTCCATGCCAATTTGTAGAGAAATACAATGCATCACAGATCCTTCAGACGATCGTGTCCATGCCAATTTGTAGAGAGATACAATGCATCACATGTCCTTCAGATCATTGTGTCCATGCCAATTTGTAGAGAGATACAATGCATCACAGGTCCTTCAGAATTTTGAGTCCATGCCAATTTTAGACTGATACAATGCATCACAGGTCCTTCAGGCTATTGTGTCTATGGAAATTTGTAGTGAGATAAAATGCATCACAGATCCTTCAGACTATTGTGTCTATGCCAATGTGTAGAGAGATACAATACATCACAGGTTCTTCAGACTATTGTGTCCATGCAAATGTGTAGAGAGATACAATGCCAATTCGTAGAGGGATACAATGCATCACAGGTTCTTCAGACTATTGCGTCCATGCGAATTTGTAGAGATATACAATGCATCACAGGTTGTTCAGACTATTGTGTACATGGCAATTAGTAAAGAGATACAATGCATCACAGCTACTTCAGACTATTGTGTCCATGTCCATTTGTAGAGAGATACAATGCATCACAGGGTCTTCTGACTATTGAGTCCATGAACAGTATGTAGAATCATACAATGTTTCATAGGTCCTTCAGTCTATTGTGTCCATGCCAATTTGTAGTGAGATAGAATGCATCACAGGTCCTTTAGACTATTGTATCCATGCCAATTGTTAGAGAGATACAATGCATCACAGATCCTTCAGATTATTGAGTATATGCTCATTTTTAGAGAGATACAATGCATCACAGGTTTTTCAGAATATTGTGTCCATGTCAATGTTTAGAGAGACACAATGCATAACAGGTACTTCAAACTATTGCGTCCATGCCAATTTGTAGAGAGATAAAATGCATCACAGGTCCTTCTAACTATTGCGTACATGCCAATTTGTAGAGAGATACAATGCATCACAGTTCCTTCAGACTATAGTGTCCATGCCAATGTGTTGAGATATACAATGCATCACAGGTCCTTCAGACTATTGTGCCCATGCCAATCTGTAGAGAGATACAATGCATCACAGAATTTTCACAATAATGTGTCCATGAACATTATCTAGAGAGATACAATGCTTCATAGGTCCTTCAGTCCATTGTGTCCATGAACAATTTGTAGAGAGATACAATGCATCACAGGTCCTTCAGACTATTATGTCCATGCCAATATGTAGAGAGATACAATGCATCACAGGTCCTTCAGACAATTGTGTCAATGCCAATTTGTAGAGAGATACAATGCATCACAGGTCCTTTACAATAATGTGTCCTTGAACAATTTGTAGAGAGATACAATGCATAACAGGTCTTTCAGACTATTGTGTCGATGCCAATTTGTAGATAGATACAATGCATCACACGTCCTTCAGACTACTTTATCAATGCCAATTAGCAGAGAGATACAATGCAGTACAGGTCCTTCACAATAGTGTGTCCGTGAACAATTCATAGAGAGATACAATGCATCACAGGTCCTTCAGATGATTGTGTCCATGCCAATTTGTAGAGAGATACAATACATCACAGGTCCATCAGACTATTGTGTCCATGCCAATATGTAGTGAGATACAATGCATCACAGGTCCTTCAGACTATTGTGTCCATGCCAATTTGTAGAGGGATAAAATGCATCACAGGTCCTTCAGAATATTGTGCCCATGCCAATTTGCAGAGAGATACAATGCTTCACAGGTCCTTCAGACTGTGTGTCCATTCCAATTTGCCGAGAGATACAATGCATCACATGTCCTTCAGACCATTCTGTCCATGCCAATTTGTAGAGTGATACAATGCATCACAGGTCCTTCAGACTATTGTATCCATGCCAATATATAGAGAGACACAATGCATCACAGGTTTTTCAGAATATTGTGTCCATGCCAATGTGTCGAGAGAAACAATGCATTACAGGCCCGTCAAACGATTGTGTCAATGCCAGTTGGTATAGAGATACAATGCATCACAGGTCCTTCAGACTATTGTGTCCATGCCATTTTGTTGAGAGATACAATGCATCACAGGTACTTCAGACTATTGTGTCCATGCAAATTTGTAGAGAGATACATTGCATCACGAGTCCTTCAGAAAATTGTATCCATTCCAATTTGTAGAGAGATACAATGCATCACAGGTCCTTCTAACTATTGCGTACATGCCAATTTGTAGAGAGATACAATGCATCACAGGTCCTTCAGACTATTGTGCCCATGCCAATCTGTAGAGAGATACAATGCATCACAGAATCTTCACAATAATGTGTCCATGAACATTATCTAGAGAGATACAATGCTTCATAAGTCCTTCAGACTATTGTGACCATGAACAATTTGTAGAGAGATACAATGCATCACAGGTCCTTCAGACTATTGTGTCCATGCCAATTTGTAGAGGGATACAATGCATCACAGGTCCTACAGAATATTGTGCCCATGCCAATTTGCAGAGAGATACAATGCTTCACAGGTCCTTCAGACTGTGTGTCCATTCCAATTTCCCGAGAGATACAATTAATCACAGGTCCTTCAGACTATTGTGTTCATGCCAATTTGTAGAGAGATACAATGCATCACAGCTCCTTCAGACAATTGTGTCCATGCCAATTTGTTGAGAGATACAATACTTCAAAGTTCCTTCAGACCATTGTGTCCATCAACAATTTGAATAGAGATACAATGCTTCACAGATCCTTCAGACTATTATGTCCATGCCAATATGTAGAGTGATACATTGCATCACAGGTCCTTCAGACTATTGTTTCCATGCCAATATATAGAGAGATACAATGCATCACAGGTCATTCAGACTATTGTGTCCATGCCAGTTTGCAGAGAGATACAAAGCATCACAGGTCCTTCAGACTATTCAGTCCATGCCAATTTGTACAGAGTAAAAATACATCACAGTTCGTTCAAACTATTGTGTCCATACCAATTTGTAGAGAGATACAATGCATAACAGGTCCTTCAGACTATTGTGTCCATGCCAATGTGTCGAGAGAAACAATGCATTACAGGCCCGTTAAATGATTGTGTCATTGCCAATTGGTATAGAGATACAATGCATCACAGGTCCTTCAGACTATTGTGTCCATGCCATTTTGTTGAGAGATGCAATGCATCACAGGTACTTCAGACTATTGTGTCCATGCAAATTTGTTGAGAGATACATTGCATCACGAGTCCTTCAGAATATCGTATCCATTCCAATTTGCAGAGAGATACAATGCATCAGAGGTCTTCAGATAATTGTGTCCATGCCAATTTGTGGAGAGATACAATGCATCACAGGTCCTTTAGACAAATGTGTCCATGAACAATTTGTAGAGAAATACAATGCATCACAGGTCCTTCAGACTATTGTATGCATGCCAATTTGTAGAGAGATACAATGCAGCACACGTCCTTCTGACTATTGTGTCCATGAACAATTTATGGAGAGATACAATGCATCACAGATCCTTCAAACGACTGTGTTAAGGCCAATTTGTGGAGTGATACAATGCATCACAGGTCCTTCAGACTATTGTGTCCTTGAACAATTTGTAGAGAGATACAATGCATCACAGGTCCTTCAGACTATTGTGTCCATGCCAATATGTAGAGAGATACAATGCATCACAGGTCCTTCAGACAATTGTGTCGATGCCAATTTGTAGAGAGATACAATGCATCACAGGTCCTTCACAATAATGTGTCCGTGAACAATTTTTAGAGAGATACAATGCATAACAGGTCTTTCAGACTATTGTGTCCATGCCAATTTGTAGAGAGATAAAATGGACCACTGGTACTTCAGACTACTGTGTCCATTCCAATTTGTAGAGGAATACAATGCATCTCAGGTCATTCAGTGTATTGTGCCAATGCCAATTTGTAGAGAGATACAATGCATCACAGGTGATTCAGATTATTGTGTCCACACCAACTTGTGCAGAGATACAATGCATCACAGATCCTTCAGACGACTGTGTCAAGGCCAATTTGTAGAGTGATACAATGCATCACAGGTCCTTCAAACTATTGTGTCCATGAACAATTTTTAGAGAGGTACATTGCATCACAGGTCCTTCAGACTATTGTGTCCATGAACAATTTGTAGTGAGAAACAATGCATCACAGATCCTTCAGACTATTGTGTCCATGCCAATTTGTAGAGAAATACAATGCATCACAGATCCTTCAGACGATCGTGTCCATGCCAATTTGTAGAGAGATACAATGCATCACATGTCCTACAGATCATTGTGTCCATGCCAATTTGTAGAGAGATACAATGCATCACAGGTCCTTCAGAATTTTGAGTCCATGCCAATTTTAGACTGATACAATGCATCACAGGTCCTTCAGGCTATTGTTTCTATGGAAATTTGTAGTGAGATAAAATGCATCACAGATCCTTCAGACTATTGTGTCTATGCCAATGTGTAGAGAGATACAATACATCACAGGTTCTTCAGACTATTGTGTCCATGCAAATGTGTAGAGAGATACAATGCCAATTCGTAGAGGGATACAATGCATCACAGGTTCTTCAGACTATTGCGTCCATGCGAATTTGTAGAGATATACAATGCATCACAGGTTGTTCAGACTATTGTGTACATGGCAATTAGTAAAGAGATACAATGCATCACAGCTACTTCAGACTATTGTGTCCATGTCCATTTGTAGAGAGATACAATGCATCACAGGGTCTTCTGACTATTGAGTCCATGAACAGTATGTAGAATCATACAATGTTTCATAGGTCCTTCAGTCTATTGTGTCCATGCCAATTTGTAGTGAGATAGAATGCATCACAGGTCCTTTAGACTATTGTATCCATGCCAATTGTTAGAGAGATACAATGCATCACAGATCCTTCAGATTATTGAGTATATGCTCATTTTTAGAGAGATACAATGCATCACAGGTTCATCAGACTATAGTGTCCATGAACAATATCTAGAGAGATACAATGCTTCATAGGTCCTTCAGACTATTCAGTCCATGCCAATTTTTACAGAGTAACAATACATCACAGGTCATTCAGACTATTGTGTCCATTGCAATTTCTAGAGAGATACAAATCATCACAGGTTTTTCAGACTATTGTGTCCATGTCAATGTTTAGAGAGACACAATGCATAACAGGTACTTCAAACTATTGCGTCCATGCCAATTTGTAGAGAGATAAAATGCATCACAGGTCCTTCTAACTATTGCGTACATGCCAATTTGTTGAGAGATACAATGCATCACAGTTCCTTCAGACTATAGTGTCCATGCCAATGTGTTGAGATATACAATGCATCACAGGTCCTTCAGACTATTGTGCCCATGCCAATCTGTAGAGAGATACAATGCATCACAGAATTTTCACAATAATGTGTCCATGAACATTATCTAGAGAGATACAATGCTTCATAGGTCCTTCAGTCCATTGTGTCCATGAACAATTTGTAGAGAGATACAATGCATCACAGGTCCTTCAGACTATTGTGTCCATGCCAATATGTAGAGAGATACAATGCATCACAGGTCCTTCAGACAATTGTGTCAATGCCAATTTGTAGAGAGATACAATGCATCACAGGTCCTTCACAATAATGTGTCCTTGAACAATTTGTAGAGAGATACAATGCATAACAGGTCTTTCAGACTATTGTGTCGATGCCAATTTGTAGATAGATACAATGCATCACACGTCCTTCAGACTATTTTATCAATGCCAATTAGCAGAGAGATACAATGCAGTACAGGTCCTTCACAATAGTGTGTCCGTGAACAATTCATAGAGAGATACAATGCATCACAGGTCCTTCAGATGATTGTGTCCATGCCAATTTGTAGAGAGATACAATACATCACAGGTCCATCAGACTATTGTGTCCATGCCAATATGTAGTGAGATACAATGCATCACAGGTCCTTCAGACTATTGTGTCCATGCCAATTTGTAGAGGGATAAAATGCATCACAGGTCCTTCAGAATATTGTGCCCATGCCAATTTGCAGAGAGATACAATGCTTCACAGGTCCTTCAGACTGTGTGTCCATTCCAATTTGCCGAGAGATACAATGCATCACATGTCCTTCAGACCATTCTGTCCATGCCAATTTGTAGAGAGATACAATGTATCACAGGACCTTCAGACTATTGTGTCCATGCCAATTTGTAGAGAGATACAATACTTCACAGTTCCTTCAGACCATTGTGTCCATGAACAATTTGTAGATAGATACAATGCTTCACAGATCCTTCAGACTATTATGTCCATGCCAATATGTAGAGTGATACAATGCATCACAGGTCCTTCAGACTATTGTATCCATGCCAATATATAGAGAGATACAATGCATCACAGGTCCTTCAGACCATTGTGTCCATGCCAGTTTGTAGAGAGATACAAAGCATCACAGGTCCTTCAGACTCTTCAGTCCATGCCAATTTGTACAGAGTAAAAATACATCACAGTTCGTTCAATCTATTGGGTCCATACCAATTTGTAGAGAGACACAATGCATCACAGGTTTTTCAGACTATTGTGTCCATGCCAATGTGTCGAGAGAAACAATGCATTACAGGCCCGTCAAACGATTGTGTCAATGCCAGTTGGTATAGAGATACAATGCATCACAGGTCCTTCAGACTATTGTGTCCATGCCATTTTGTTGAGAGATACAATGCATCACAGGTACTTCAGACTATTGTGTCCATGCAAATTTGTAGAGAGATACATTGCATCACGAGTCCTTCAGAAAATTGTATCCATTCCAATTTGTAGAGAGATACAATGCATCACAGGTCCTTCTAACTATTGCGTACATGCCAATTTGTAGAGAGATACAATGCATCACAGGTCCTTCAGACTATTGTGCCCATGCCAATCTGTAGAGAGATACAATGCATCACAGAATCTTCACAATAATGTGTCCATGAACATTATCTAGAGAGATACAATGCTTCATAGGTCCTTCAGACTATTGTGACCATGAACAATTTGTAGAGAGATACAATGCATCACAGGTCCTTCAGACTATTGTGTCCATGCCAATTTGTAGAGGGATACAATGCATCACAGGTCCTTCAGAATATTGTGCCCATGCCAATTTGCAGAGAGATACAATGCTTCACAGGTCCTTCAGACTGTGTGTCCATTCCAATTTGCCGAGAGATACAATTAATCACAGGTCCTTCAGACTATTGTGTTCATGCCAATTTGTAGAGAGATACAATGCATCACAGCTCCTTCAGACAATTGTGTCCATGCCAATTTGTTGAGAGATACAATACTTCAAAGTTCCTTCAGACCATTGTGTCCATGAACAATTTGTATTGAGATACAATGCTTCACAGATCCTTCAGACTATTGTATCCATGCCAATATATAGAGAGATACAATGCATCACAGGTCATTCAGACTATTGTGTCCATGCCAGTTTGTAGAGAGATACAAAGCATCACAGGTCCTTCAGACTATTCAGTCCATGCCAATTTGTACAGAGTAAAAATACATCACAGTTCGTTCAAACTATTGTGTCCATACCAATTTGTAGAGAGATACAATGCATAACAGGTCCTTCAGACTATTGTGTCCATGCCAATGTGTCGAGAGAAACAATGCATTACAGGCCCGTTAAACGATTGTGTCAATGCCAATTGGTATAGAGATACAATGCATCACAGGTCCTTCAGACTATTGTGTCCATGCCATTTTGTTGAGAGATGCAATGCATCACAGGTAGTTCAGACTATTGTGTCCATGCAAATTTGTTGAGAGATACATTGCATCACGAGTCCTTCAGAATATCGTATCCATTCCAATTTGTAGAGAGATACAATGCATCAGAGGTCTTCAGATAATTGTGTCCATGCCAATTTGTGGAGAGATACAATGCATCAGAGGTCTTCAGATAATTGTGTCCATGCCAATTTGTGGAGAGATACAATGCATCACAGGTCCTTTAGACAAATGTGTCCATGAACAATTTGTAGAGAAATACAATGCATCACAGGTCCTTCAGACTATTGTATGCATGCCAATTTGTAGAGAGATACAATGCAGCACACGTCCTTCTGACTATTGTGTCCATGAACAATTTATGGAGAGAAACAATGCATCACAGATCCTTCAAACGACTGTGTTAAGGCCAATTTGTGGAGTGATACAATGCATCACAGGTCCTTCAGACTATTGTGTCCTTGAACAATTTGTAGAGAGATACAATGCATCACAGGTCCTTCAGACTATTGTGTCCATGCCAATATGTAGGCAGATACAATGCATCACAGGTCCTTCAGACAATTGTGTCGATGCCAATTTGTAGAGAGATACAATGCATCACAGGTCCTTCACAATAATGTGTCCGTGAACAATTTTTAGAGAGATACAATGCATAACAGGTCTTTCAGACTATTGTGTCGATGCCAATTTGTAGATAGATACAATGCATCACAGGTCCTTCAATCTATTGTGTCCATGCCAATTTGTAGAGAGATAAAATGGACCACTGGTACTTCAGACTACTGCGTCCATTCCAATTTGTAGAGGAATACAATGCATCTCAGGTCATTCAGTGTATTGGGCCAATGCCAATTTGTAGAGAGATACAATGCATCACAGGTGATTCAGATTATTGTGTCCACACCAACTTGTGCAGAGATACAATGCATCACAGATCCTTCAGACGACTGTGTCAAGGCCAATTTGTAGAGTGATACAATGCATCACAGGTCCTTCAAACTATTGTGTCCATGAACAATTTTTAGAGAGGTACATTGCATCACAGGTCCTTCAGACTATTGTGTCCATGAACAATTTGTAGTGAGAAACAATGCATCACAGATCCTTCAGACTATTGTGTCCATGCCAATTTGTAGAGAAATACAATGCATCACAGATCCTTCAGACGATCGTGTCCATGCCAATTTGTAGAGAGATACAATGCATCACATGTCCTTCAGATCATTGTGTCCATGCCAATTTGTAGAGAGATACAATGCATCACAGGTCCTTCAGAATTTTGAGTCCATGCCAATTTTAGACTGATACAATGCATCACAGGTCCTTCAGGCTATTGTGTCTATGGAAATTTGTAGTGAGATAAAATGCATCACAGATCCTTCAGACTATTGTGTCTATGCCAATGTGTAGAGAGATACAATACATCACAGGTTCTTCAGACTATTGTGTCCATGCAAATGTGTAGAGAGATACAATGCCAATTCGTAGAGGGATACAATGCATCACAGGTTCTTCAGACTATTGCGTCCATGCGAATTTGTAGAGATATACAATGCATCACAGGTTGTTCAGACTATTGTGTACATGGCAATTAGTAAAGAGATACAATGCATCACAGCTACTTCAGACTATTGTGTCCATGTCCATTTGTAGAGAGATACAATGCATCACTGGGTCTTCTGACTATTGAGTCCATGAACAGTATGTAGAATCATACAATGTTTCATAGGTCCTTCAGTCTATTGTGTCCATGCCAATTTGTAGTGAGATAGAATGCATCACAGGTCCTTTAGACTATTGTATCCATGCCAATTGTTAGAGAGATACAATGCATCACAGATCCTTCAGATTATTGAGTATATGCTCATTTTTAGAGAGATACAATGCATCACAGGTTTTTCAGAATATTGTGTCCATGTCAATGTTTAGAGAGACACAATGCATAACAGGTACTTCAAACTATTGCGTCCATGCCAATTTGTAGAGAGATAAAATGCATCACAGGTCCTTCTAACTATTGCGTACATGCCAATTTGTAGAGAGATACAATGCATCACAGTTCCTTCAGACTATAGTGTCCATGCCAATGTGTTGAGATATACAATGCATCACAGGTCCTTCAGACTATTGTGCCCATGCCAATCTGTAGAGAGATACAATGCATCACAGAATTTTCACAATAATGTGTCCATGAACATTATCTAGAGAGATACAATGCTTCATAGGTCCTTCAGTCCATTGTGTCCATGAACAATTTGTAGAGAGATACAATGCATCACAGGTCCTTCAGACTATTATGTCCATGCCAATATGTAGAGAGATACAATGCATCACAGGTCCTTCAGACAATTGTGTCAATGCCAATTTGTAGAGAGATACAATGCATCACAGGTCCTTTACAATAATGTGTCCTTGAACAATTTGTAGAGAGATACAATGCATAACAGGTCTTTCAGACTATTGTGTCGATGCCAATTTGTAGATAGATACAATGCATCACACGTCCTTCAGACTATTTTATCAATGCCAATTAGCAGAGAGATACAATGCAGTACAGGTCCTTCACAATAGTGTGTCCGTGAACAATTCATAGAGAGATACAATGCATCACAGGTCCTTCAGATGATTGTGTCCATGCCAATTTGTAGAGAGATACAATACATCACAGGTCCATCAGACTATTGTGTCCATGCCAATATGTAGTGAGATACAATGCATCACAGGTCCTTCAGACTATTGTGTCCATGCCAATTTGTAGAGGGATAAAATGCATCACAGGTCATTCAGAATATTGTGCCCATGCCAATTTGCAGAGAGATACAATGCTTCACAGGTCCTTCAGACTGTGTGTCCATTCCAATTTGCCGAGAGATACAATGCATCACATGTCCTTCAGACCATTCTGTCCATGCCAATTTGTAGAGAGATACAATGTATCACAGGACCTTCAGACTATTGTGTCCATGCCAATTTGTAGAGAGATACAATACTTCACAGTTCCTTCAGACCATTGTGTCCATGAACAATTTGTAGATAGATACAATGCTTCACAGATCCTTCAGACTATTATGTCCATGCCAATATGTAGAGTGATACAATGCATCACAGGTCCTTCAGACTATTGTATCCATGCCAATATATAGAGAGATACAATGCATCACAGGTCCTTCAGACCATTGTGTCCATGCCAGTTTGTAGAGAGATACAAAGCATCACAGGTCCTTCAGACTCTTCAGTCCATGCCAATTTGTACAGAGTAAAAATACATCACAGTTCGTTCAAATTATTGGGTCCATACCAATTTGTAGAGAGACACAATGCATCACAGGTTTTTCAGAATATTGTGTCCATGCCAATGTGTCGAGAGAAACAATGCATTACAGGCCCGTCAAACGATTGTGTCAATGCCAGTTGGTATAGAGATACAATGCATCACAGGTCCTTCAGACTATTGTGTCCATGCCATTTTGTTGAGAGATACAATACATCACAGGTACTTCAGACTATTGTGTCCATGCAAATTTGTAGAGAGATACATTGCATCACGAGTCCTTCAGAAAATTGTATCCATTCCAATTTGTAGAGAGATACAATGCATCACAGGTCCTTCTAACTATTGCGTACATGCCAATTTGTAGAGAGATACAATGCATCACAGGTCCTTCAGACTATTGTGCCCATGCCAATCTGTAGAGAGATACAATGCATCACAGAATCTTCACAATAATGTGTCCATGAACATTATCTAGAGAGATACAATGCTTCATAGGTCCTTCAGACTATTGTGACCATGAACAATTTGTAGAGAGATACAATGCATCACAGGTCCTTCAGACTATTGTGTCCATGCCAATTTGTAGAGGGATACAATGCATCACAGGTCCTACAGAATATTGTGCCCATGCCAATTTGCAGAGAGATACAATGCTTCACAGGTCCTTCAGACTGTGTGTCCATTCCAATTTGCCGAGAGATACAATTAATCACAGGTCCTTCAGACTATTGTGTTCATGCCAATTTGTAGAGAGATACAATGCATCACAGCTCCTTCAGACAATTGTGTCCATGCCAATTTGTTGAGAGATGCAATACTTCAAAGTTCCTTCAGACCATTGTGTCCATGAACAATTTGAATAGAGATACAATGCTTCACAGATCCTTCAGACTATTATGTCCATGCCAATATGTAGAGTGATACATTGCATCACAGGTCCTTCAGACTATTGTATCCATGCCAATATATAGAGAGATACAATGCATCACAGGTCATTCAGACTATTGTGTCCATGCCAGTTTGCAGAGAGATACAAAGCATCACAGGTCCTTCAGACTATTCAGTCCATGCCAATTTGTACAGAGTAAAAATACATCACAGTTCGTTCAAACTATTGTGTCCATACCAATTTGTAGAGAGATACAATGCATAACAGGTCCTTCAGAGTATTGTGTCCATGCCAATGTGTCGAGAGAAACAATGCATTACAGGCCCGTTAAATGATTGTGTCAATGCCAATTGGTATAGAGATACAATGCATCACAGGTCCTTCAGACTATTGTGTCCATGCCATTTTGTTGGGAGATGCAATGCATCACAGGTACTTCAGACTATTGTGTCCATGCAAATTTGTTGAGAGATACATTGCATCACGAGTCCTTCAGAATATCGTATCCATTCCAATTTGCAGAGAGATACAATGCATCAGAGGTCTTCAGATAATTGTGTCCATGCCAATTTGTGGAGAGATACAATGCATCACAGGTCCTTTAGACAAATGTGTCCATGAACAATTTGTAGAGAAATACAATGCATCACAGGTCCTTCAGACTATTGTATGCATGCCAATTTGTAGAGAGATACAATGCAGCACACGTCCTTCTGACTATTGTGTCCATGAACAATTTATGGAGAGGTACAATGCATCACAGATCCTTCAAACGACTGTGTTAAGGCCAATTTGTGGAGTGATACAATGCATCACAGGTCCTTCAGACTATTGTGTCCTTGAACAATTTGTAGAGAGATACAATGCATCACAGGTCCTTCAGACTATTGTATCCATGCCAATATGTAGAGAGATACAATGCATCACAGGTCCTTCAGACAATTGTGTCGATGCCAATTTGTAGAGAGATACAATGCATCACAGGTCCTTCACAATAATGTGTCCGTGAACAATTTTTAGAGAGATACAATGCATAACAGGTCTTTCAGACTATTGTGTCCATGCCAATTTGTAGAGAGATAAAATGGACCACTGGTACTTCAGACTACTGTGTCCATTCCAATTTGTAGAGGAATACAATGCATCTCAGGTCATTCAGTGTATTGTGCCAATGCCAATTTGTAGAGAGATACAATGCATCACAGGTGATTCAGATTATTGTGTCCACACCAACTTGTGCAGAGATACAATGCATCACAGATCCTTCAGACGACTGTGTCAAGGCCAATTTGTAGAGTGATACAATGCATCACAGGTCCTTCAAACTATTGTGTCCATGAACAATTTTTAGAGAGGTACATTGCATCACAGGCCCTTCAGACTATTGTGTCCATGAACAATTTGTAGTGAGAAACAATGCATCACAGATCCTTCAGACTATTGTGTCCATGCCAATTTGTAGAGAAATACAATGCATCACAGATCCTTCAGACGATCGTGTCCATGCCAATTTGTAGAGAGATACAATGCATCACATGTCCTACAGATCATTGTGTCCATGCCAATTTGTAGAGAGATACAATGCATCACAGGTCCTTCAGAATTTTGAGTCCATGCCAATTTTAGACTGATACAATGCATCACAGGTCCTTCAGGCTATTGTTTCTATGGAAATTTGTAGTGAGATAAAATGCATCACAGATCCTTCAGACTATTGTGTCTATGCCAATGTGTAGAGAGATACAATACATCACAGGTTCTTCAGACTATTGTGTCCATGCAAATGTGTAGAGAGATACAATGCCAATTCGTAGAGGGATACAATGCATCACAGGTTCTTCAGACTATTGCGTCCATGCGAATTTGTAGAGATATACAATGCATCACAGGTTGTTCAGACTATTGTGTACATGGCAATTAGTAAAGAGATACAATGCATCACAGCTACTTCAGACTATTGTGTCCATGTCCATTTGTAGAGAGATACAATGCATCACAGGGTCTTCTGACTATTGAGTCCATGAACAGTATGTAGAATCATACAATGTTTCATAGGTCCTTCAGTCTATTGTGTCCATGCCAATTTGTAGTGAGATAGAATGCATCACAGGTCCTTTAGACTATTGTATCCATGCCAATTGTTAGAGAGATACAATGCATCACAGATCCTTCAGATTATTGAGTATATGCTCATTTTTAGAGAGATACAATGCATCACAGGTTCATCAGACTATAGTGTCCATGAACAATATCTAGAGAGATACAATGCTTCATAGGTCCTTCAGACTATTCAGTCCATGCCAATTTTTACAGAGTAACAATACATCACAGGTCATTCAGACTATTGTGTCCATTGCAATTTCTAGAGAGATACAAATCATCACAGGTTTTTCAGACTATTGTGTCCATGTCAATGTTTAGAGAGACACAATGCATAACAGGTACTTCAAACTATTGCGTCCATGCCAATTTGTAGAGAGATAAAATGCATCACAGGTCCTTCTAACTATTGCGTACATGCCAATTTGTTGAGAGATACAATGCATCACAGTTCCTTCAGACTATAGTGTCCATGCCAATGTGTTGAGATATACAATGCATCACAGGTCCTTCAGACTATTGTGTCCATGCCAATATGTAGAGAGATACAATGCATCACAGGTCCTTCAGACAATTGTGTCAATGCCAATTTGTAGAGAGATACAATGCATCACAGGTCCTTCACAATAATGTGTCCTTGAACAATTTGTAGAGAGATACAATGCATAACAGGTCTTTCAGACTATTGTGTCGATGCCAATTTGTAGATAGATACAATGCATCACACGTCCTTCAGACTATTTTATCAATGCCAATTAGCAGAGAGATACAATGCAGTACAGGTCCTTCACAATAGTGTGTCCGTGAACAATTCATAGAGAGATACAATGCATCACAGGTCCTTCAGATGATTGTGTCCATGCCAATTTGTAGAGAGATACAATACATCACAGGTCCATCAGACTATTGTGTCCATGCCAATATGTAGTGAGATACAATGCATCACAGGTCCTTCAGACTATTGTGTCCATGCCAATTTGTAGAGGGATAAAATGCATCACAGGTCCTTCAGAATATTGTGCCCATGCCAATTTGCAGAGAGATACAATGCTTCACAGGTCCTTCAGACTGTGTGTCCATTCCAATTTGCCGAGAGATACAATGCATCACAGCTCCTTCAGACAATTGTGTCCATGCCAATTTGTTGAGAGATACAATACTTCAAAGTTCCTTCAGACCATTGTGTCCATGAACAATTTGAATAGAGATACAATGCTTCACAGATCCTTCAGACTATTATGTCCATGCCAATATGTAGAGTGATACATTGCATCACAGGTCCTTCAGACTATTGTATCCATGCCAATATATAGAGAGATACAATGCATCACAGGTCATTCAGACTATTGTGTCCATGCCAGTTTGCAGAGAGATACAAAGCATCACAGGTCCTTCAGACTATTCAGTCCATGCCAATTTGTACAGAGTAAAAATACATCACAGTTCGTTCAAACTATTGTGTCCATACCAATTTGTAGAGAGATACAATGCATAACAGGTCCTTCAGACTATTGTGTCCATGCCAATGTGTCGAGAGAAACAATGCATTACAGGCCCGTTAAATGATTGTGTCAATGCCAATTGGTATAGAGATACAATGCATCACAGGTCCTTCAGACTATTGTGTCCATGCCATTTTGTTGGGAGATGCAATGCATCACAGGTACTTCAGACTATTGTGTCCATGCAAATTTGTTGAGAGATACATTGCATCACGAGTCCTTCAGAATATCGTATCCATTCCAATTTGCAGAGAGATACAATGCATCAGAGGTCTTCAGATAATTGTGTCCATGCCAATTTGTGGAGAGATACAATGCATCACAGGTCCTTTAGACAAATGTGTCCATGAACAATTTGTAGAGAAATACAATGCATCACAGGTCCTTCAGACTATTGTATGCATGCCAATTTGTAGAGAGATACAATGCAGCACACGTCCTTCTGACTATTGTGTCCATGAACAATTTATGGAGAGATACAATGCATCACAGATCCTTCAAACGACTGTGTTAAGGCCAATTTGTGGAGTGATACAATGCATCACAGGTCCTTCAGACTATTGTGTCCTTGAACAATTTGTAGAGAGATACAATGCATCACAGGTCCTTCAGACTATTGTGTCCATGCCAATATGTAGAGAGATACAATGCATCACAGGTCCTTCAGACAATTGTGTCGATGCCAATTTGTAGAGAGATACAATGCATCACAGGTCCTTCACAATAATGTGTCCGTGAACAATTTTTAGAGAGATACAATGCATAACAGGTCTTTCAGACTATTGTGTCCATGCCAATTTGTAGAGAGATAAAATGGACCACTGGTACTTCAGACTACTGTGTCCATTCCAATTTGTAGAGGAATACAATGCATCTCAGGTCATTCAGTGTATTGTGCCAATGCCAATTTGTAGAGAGATACAATGCATCACAGGTGATTCAGATTATTGTGTCCACACCAACTTGTGCAGAGATACAATGCATCACAGATCCTTCAGACGACTGTGTCAAGGCCAATTTGTAGAGTGATACAATGCATCACAGGTCCTTCAAACTATTGTGTCCATGAACAATTTTTAGAGAGGTACATTGCATCACAGGTCCTTCAGACTATTGTGTCCATGAACAATTTGTAGTGAGAAACAATGCATCACAGATCCTTCAGACTATTGTGTCCATGCCAATTTGTAGAGAAATACAATGCATCACAGATCCTTCAGACGATCGTGTCCATGCCAATTTGTAGAGAGATACAATGCATCACATGTCCTACAGATCATTGTGTCCATGCCAATTTGTAGAGAGATACAATGCATCACAGGTCCTTCAGAATTTTGAGTCCATGCCAATTTTAGACTGATACAATGCATCACAGGTCCTTCAGGCTATTGTTTCTATGGAAATTTGTAGTGAGATAAAATGCATCACAGATCCTTCAGACTATTGTGTCTATGCCAATGTGTAGAGAGATACAATACATCACAGGTTCTTCAGACTATTGTGTCCATGCAAATGTGTAGAGAGATACAATGCCAATTCGTAGAGGGATACAATGCATCACAGGTTCTTCAGACTATTGCGTCCATGCGAATTTGTAGAGATATACAATGCATCACAGGTTGTTCAGACTATTGTGTACATGGCAATTAGTAAAGAGATACAATGCATCACAGCTACTTCAGACTATTGTGTCCATGTCCATTTGTAGAGAGATACAATGCATCACAGGGTCTTCTGACTATTGAGTCCATGAACAGTATGTAGAATCATACAATGTTTCATAGGTCCTTCAGTCTATTGTGTCCATGCCAATTTGTAGTGAGATAGAATGCATCACAGGTCCTTTAGACTATTGTATCCATGCCAATTGTTAGAGAGATACAATGCATCACAGATCCTTCAGATTATTGAGTATATGCTCATTTTTAGAGAGATACAATGCATCACAGGTTCATCAGACTATAGTGTCCATGAACAATATCTAGAGAGATACAATGCTTCATAGGTCCTTCAGACTATTCAGTCCATGCCAATTTTTACAGATTAACAATACATCACAGGTCATTCAGACTATTGTGTCCATTGCAATTTCTAGAGAGATACAAATCATCACAGGTTTTTCAGACTATTGTGTCCATGTCAATGTTTAGAGAGACACAATGCATAACAGGTACTTCAAACTATTGCGTCCATGCCAATTTGTAGAGAGATAAAATGCATCACAGGTCCTTCTAACTATTGCGTACATGCCAATTTGTTGAGAGATACAATGCATCACAGTTCCTTCAGACTATAGTGTCCATGCCAATGTGTTGAGATATACAATGCATCACAGGTCCTTCAGACTATTGTGCCCATGCCAATCTGTAGAGAGATACAATGCATCACAGAATTTTCACAATAATGTGTCCATGAACATTATCTAGAGAGATACAATGCTTCATAGGTCCTTCAGTCCATTGTGTCCATGAACAATTTGTAGAGAGATACAATGCATCACAGGTCCTTCAGACTATTGTGTCCATGCCAATATGTAGAGAGATACAATGCATCACAGGTCCTTCAGACAATTGTGTCAATGCCAATTTGTAGAGAGATACAATGCATCACAGGTCCTTCACAATAATGTGTCCTTGAACAATTTGTAGAGAGATACAATGCATAACAGGTCTTTCAGACTATTGTGTCGATGCCAATTTGTAGATAGATACAATGCATCACACGTCCTTCAGACTATTTTATCAATGCCAATTAGCAGAGAGATACAATGCAGTACAGGTCCTTCACAATAGTGTGTCCGTGAACAATTCATAGAGAGATACAATGCATCACAGGTCCTTCAGATGATTGTGTCCATGCCAATTTGTAGAGAGATACAATACATCACAGGTCCATCAGACTATTGTGTCCATGCCAATATGTAGTGAGATACAATGCATCACAGGTCCTTCAGACTATTGTGTCCATGCCAATTTGTAGAGGGATAAAATGCATCACAGGTCCTTCAGAATATTGTGCCCATGCCAATTTGCAGAGAGATACAATGCTTCACAGGTCCTTCAGACTGTGTGTCCATTCCAATTTGCCGAGAGATACAATGCATCACATGTCCTTCAGACCATTCTGTCCATGCCAATTTGTAGAGAGATACAATGTATCACAGGACCTTCAGACTATTGTGTCCATGCCAATTTGTAGAGAGATACAATACTTCACAGTTCCTTCAGACCATTGTGTCCATGAACAATTTGTAGATAGATACAATGCTTCACAGATCCTTCAGACTATTATGTCCATGCCAATATGTAGAGTGATACAATGCATCACAGGTCCTTCAGACTATTGTATCCATGCCAATATATAGAGAGATACAATGCATCACAGGTCCTTCAGACCATTGTGTCCATGCCAGTTTGTAGAGAGATACAAAGCATCACAGATCCTTCAGACTCTTCAGTCCATGCCAATTTGTACAGAGTAAAAATACATCACAGTTCGTTCAATCTATTGGGTCCATACCAATTTGTAGAGAGACACAATGCATCACAGGTTTTTCAGACTATTGTGTCCATGCCAATGTGTCGAGAGAAACAATGCATTACAGGCCCGTCAAACGATTGTGTCAATGCCAGTTGGTATAGAGATACAATGCATCACAGGTCCTTCAGACTATTGTGTCCATGCCATTTTGTTGAGAGATACAATGCATCACAGGTACTTCAGACTATTGTGTCCATGTAAATTTGTCGAGAGATACATTGCATCACGAGTCCTTCAGAAAATTGTATCCATTCCAATTTGTAGAGAGATACAATGCATCACAGGTCCTTCTAACTATTGCGTACATGCCAATTTGTAGAGAGATACAATGCATCACAGGTCCTTCAGACTATTGTGCCCATGCCAATCTGTAGAGAGAGACAATGCATCACAGAATCTTCACAATAATGTGTCCATGAACATTATCTAGAGAGATACAATGCTTCATAGGTCCTTCAGACTATTGTGACCATGAACAATTTGTAGAGAGATACAATGCATCACAGGTCCTTCAGACTATTGTGTCCATGCCAATTTGTAGAGGGATACAATGCATCACAGGTCCTTCAGAATATTGTGCCCATGCCAATTTGCAGAGAGATACAATGCTTCACAGGTCCTTCAGACTGTGTGTCCATTCCAATTTTCCGAGAGATACAATTAATCACAGGTCCTTCAGACTATTGTGTTCATGCCAATTTGTAGAGAGATACAATGCATCACAGCTCCTTCAGACAATTGTGTCCATGCCAATTTGTTGAGAGATACAATACTTCAAAGTTCCTTCAGACCATTGTGTCCATGAACAATTTGTATAGAGATACAATGCTTCACAGATCCTTCAGACTATTATGTCCATGCCAATATGTAGAGTGATACAATGCATCACAGGTCCTTCAGACTATTGTATCCATGCCAATATATAGAGAGATACAATGCATCACAGGTCATTCAGACTATTGTGTCCATGCCAGTTTGTAGAGAGATACAAAGCATCACAGGTCCTTCAGACTATTCAGTCCATGCCAATTTGTACAGAGTAAAAATACATCACAGTTCGTTCAAACTATTGTGTCCATACCAATTTGTAGAGAGATACAATGCATAACCGGTCCTTCAGACTATTGTGTCCATGCCAATGTGTCGAGAGAAACAATGCATTACAGGCCCGTTAAACGATTGTGTCAATGCCAATTGGTATAGAGATACAATGCATCACAGGTCCTTCAGACTATTGTGTCCATGCCATTTTGTTGAGAGATGCAATGCATCACAGGTACTTCAGACTATTGTGTCCATGCAAATTTGTTGAGAGATACATTGCATCACGAGTCCTTCAGAATATCGTATCCATTCCAATTTGCAGAGAGATACAATGCATCAGAGGTCTTCAGATAATTGTGTCCATGCCAATTTGAGGAGAGATACAATGCATCACAGGTCCTTTAGACAAATGTGTCCATGAACAATTTGTAGAGAAATACAATGCATCACAGGTCCTTCAGACTATTGTATGCATGCCAATTTGTAGAGAGATACAATGCAGCACACGTCCTTCTGACTATTGTGTCCATGAACAATTTATGGAGAGATACAATGCATCACAGATCCTTCAAACGACTGTGTTAAGGCCAATTTGTGGAGTGATACAATGCATCACAGGTCCTTCAGACTATTGTGTCCTTGAACAATTTGTAGAGAGATACAATGCATCACAGGTACTTCAGACTATTGTGTCCATGCCAATATGTAGAGAGATACAATGCATCACAGGTCCTTCAGACAATTGTGTCGATGCCAATTTGTAGAGAGATACAATGCATCACAGGTCCTTCACAATAATGTGTCCGTGAACAATTTTTAGAGAGATACAATGCATAACAGGTCTTTCAGACTATTGTGTCGATGCCAATTTGTAGATAGATACAATGCATCACAGGTCCTTCAGTCTATTGTGTCCATGCCAATTTGTAGAGAGATAAAATGGACCACTGGTACTTCAGACTACTGTGTCCATTCCAATTTGTAGAGGAATACAATGCATCTCAGGTCATTAAGTGTATTGTGCCAATGCCAATTTGTAGAGAGATACAATGCATCACAGGTGATTCAGATTATTGTGTCCACACCAACTTGTGCAGAGATACAATGCATCACAGATCCTTCAGACGACTGTGTCAAGGCCAATTTGTAGAGTGATACAATGCATCACAGGTCCTTCAAACTATTGTGTCCATGAACAATTTTTAGAGAGGTACATTGCATCACAGGTCCTTCAGACTATTGTGTCCATGAACAATTTGTAGTGAGAAACAATGCATCACAGATCCTTCAGACTATTGTGTCCATGCCAATTTGTAGAGAAATACAATGCATCACAGATCCTTCAGACGATCGTGTCCATGCCAATTTGTAGAGAGATACAATGCATCACATGTCCTTCAGATCATTGTGTCCATGCCAATTTGTAGAGAGATACAATGCATCACAGGTCCTTCAGAATTTTGAGTCCATGCCAATTTTAGACTGATACAATGCATCACAGGTCCTTCAGGCTATTGTGTCTATGGAAATTTGTAGTGAGATAAAATGCATCACAGATCCTTCAGACTATTGTGTCTATGCCAATGTGTAGAGAGATACAATACATCACAGGTTCTTCAGACTATTGTGTCCATGCAAATGTGTAGAGAGATACAATGCCAATTCGTAGAGGGATACAATGCATCACAGGTTCTTCAGACTATTGCGTCCATGCGAATTTGTAGAGATATACAATGCATCACAGGTTGTTCAGACTATTGTGTACATGGCAATTAGTAAAGAGATACAATGCATCACAGCTACTTCAGACTATTGTGTCCATGTCCATTTGTAGAGAGATACAATGCATCACAGGGTCTTCTGACTATTGAGTCCATGAACAGTATGTAGAATCATACAATGTTTCATAGGTCCTTCAGTCTATTGTGTCCATGCCAATTTGTAGTGAGATAGAATGCATCACAGGTCCTTTAGACTATTGTATCCATGCCAATTGTTAGAGAGATACAATGCATCAGAGATCCTTCAGATTATTGAGTATATGCTCATTTTTAGAGAGATACAATGCATCACAGGTTCATCAGACTATAGTGTCCATGAACAATATCTAGAGAGATACAATGCTTCATAGGTCCTTCAGACTATTCAGTCCATGCCAATTTTTACAGAGTAACAATACATCACAGGTCATTCAGACTATTGTGTCCATTGCAATTTCTAGAGAGATACAAATCATCACAGGTTTTTCAGACTATTGTGTCCATGTCAATGATTAGAGAGACACAATGCATAACAGGTACTTCAAACTATTGCGTCCATGCCAATTTGTAGAGAGATAAAATGCATCACAGGTCCTTCTAACTATTGCGTACATGCCAATTTGTAGAGAGATACAATGCATCACAGTTCCTTCAGACTATAGTGTCCATGCCAATGTGTTGAGATATACAATGCATCACAGGTCCTTCAGACTATTGTGCCCATGCCAATCTGTAGAGAGATACAATGCATCACAGAATTTTCACAATAATGTGTCCATGAACATTATCTAGAGAGATACAATGCTTCATAGGTCCTTCAGTCCATTGTGTCCATGAACAATTTGTATAGAGATACAATGCATCACAGGTCCTTCAGACTATTGTGTCCATGCCAATATGTAGAGAGATACAATGCATCACAGGTCCTTCAGACAATTGTGTCAATGCCAATTTGTAGAGAGATACAATGCATCACAGGTCCTTCACAATAATGTGTCCTTGAACAATTTGTAGAGAGATACAATGCATAACAGGTCTTTCAGACTATTGTGTCGATGCCAATTTGTAGATAGATACAATGCATCACACGTCCTTCAGACTATTTTATCAATGCCAATTAGCAGAGAGATACAATGCAGTACAGGTCCTTCACAATAGTGTGTCCGTGAACAATTCATAGAGAGATACAATGCATCACAGGTCCTTCAGATGATTGTGTCCATGCCAATTTGTAGAGAGATACAATACATCACAGGTCCATCAGACTATTGTGTCCACGCCAATATGTAGTGAGATACAATGCATCACAGGTCCTTCAGACTATTGTGTCCATGCCAATTTGTAGAGGGATAAAATGCATCACAGGTCCTTCAGAATATTGTGCCCATGCAAATTTGCAGAGAGATACAATGCTTCACAGGTCCTTCAGACAGTGTGTCCATTCCAATTTGCCGAGAGATACAATGCATCACATGTCCTTCAGACCATTCTGT
The DNA here is from genome assembly GCF_036971445.1 of Narcine bancroftii. Classification (NCBI taxonomy): domain Eukaryota; kingdom Metazoa; phylum Chordata; class Chondrichthyes; order Torpediniformes; family Narcinidae; genus Narcine; species Narcine bancroftii. Next base: position 58,023,744 of record NC_091471.1, on the reverse strand, counting down.
CCATGCCAATTTGTAGAGAGATACAATGTATCACAGGACCTTCAGACTATTGTGTCCATGACAATTTGTAGAGAGATACAATACTTCACAGTTCCTTCAGACCATTGTGTCCATGAACAATTTGTAGAGAGATACAATGCTTCACAGATCCTTCAGACTATTATGTCCATGCCAATATGTAGAGTGATACAATGCATCACAGGTCCTTCAGACTATTGTATCCATGCCAATATATAGAGAGATACAATGCATCACAGGTCCTTCAGACCATTGTGTCCATGCCAGTTTGTAGAGAGATACAAAGCATCACAGGTCCTTCAGACTCTTCAGTCCATGCCAATTTGTACAGAGTAAAAATACATCACAGTTCGTTCAATCTATTGGGTCCATACCAATTTGTAGAGAGACACAATGCATCACAGGTTTTTCAGACTATTGTGTCAATGCCAATGTGTCGAGAGAAACAATGCATTACAGGCCCGTCAAACGATTGTGTCAATGCCAGTTGGTATAGAGATACAATGCATCACAGGTCCTTCAGACTATTGTGTCCATGCCATTTTGTTGAGAGATACAATGCATCACAGGTACTTCAGACTATTGTGTCCATGCAAATTTGTAGAGAGATACATTGCATCACGAGTCCTTCAGAAAATTGTATCCATTCCAATTTGTAGAGAGATACAATGCATCACAGGTCCTTCTAACTATTGCGTACATGCCAATTTGTAGAGAGATACAATGCATCACAGGTCCTTCAGACTATTGTGCCCATGCCAATCTGTAGAGAGATACAATGCATCACAGAATCTTCACAATAATGTGTCCATGAACATTATCTAGAGAGATACAATGCTTCATAGGTCCTTCAGACTATTGTGACCATGAACAATTTGTAGAGAGATACAATGCATCACAGGTCCTTCAGACAATTTTGTCCATGCCAATATGTAGAGAGATACAATTCATCACAGGTCCTTCAGACAATTGTATCGATGCCAATTTGTAGAGAGATACAATGCATCACAGGTCCTTCACAATAATGTGTCCTCGAACAATTTGTAGAGAGATACAGTGCATAACAGGTCTTTCAGACTATTGTGTCGATGCCAATTTGTAGATAGATACAATGCATCACAGGTCCTTCAGTCTATTGTGTCCATGAACAATTTGAAGAGAGATACAATGCATCACAGGTCCTTCTGACTATTGTGTCCATGCCAATTTGTAGAGAGATAGAATACATCACAGGTCCATCAGACTATTGTGTCCATGAACAATTTGTAGAGAATTACAATGCATCACACGTCCTTCAGACTATTTTATCGATGCCAATTAGCAGAGAGATACAATGCAGTACAGGTCCTTCACAATAGTGTGTCCGTGAACAATTCATAGAGGGATACAATGCATCACAGGTCCTTCAGATGATTGTGTCCATGCCAATTTGTAGAGAGATACAATACATCACAGATCCTTCAGACTATTGTGTCCATGCCAATATGTAGTGAGATACAATGCATCACAGGTACTTCAGACTATTGTGTCCATGCCAATTTGTAGAGGGATACAATGCATCACAGGTCTTTCAGACTGTGTGTCCATACCAATTTGCCGAAAGATACAATGCATCACAGGTCATTCAGACTATTGTGTTCATGCCAATTTGTAGAGAGATACAATGCATCACAGCTCCTTCTGACTATTGTGTCCATGCCAATTTGTAGAGAGATACAATACTTCACAGTTCCTTCAGACCATTGTGTCCATGAACAATTTGTAGAGAGATACAATGCTTCACAAATCCTTCAGACTATTATGTCCATGCCAATATGTAGAGTGATACAATGCATCACAGGTCGTTCAGAATATTGTGTCCATGCCAATATATAGAGAGATACAATGCATCACAGGTCTTTCAGACCATTGTGTCCATGAGAGTTTGTAGAGAGATACAAAGCTTCACAGGTCCTTCAGACTATTCAGTCAATGCCAATTTGTACAGAGTAACAATACATCACAGTTCGTTCAAACTATTGTGTCCATACCAATTTGTAGTGAGATACAATGCATCACAGGTTTTTCAGAGTATTGTGTCCATGCCAAAGTGTCGAGAGAAACCATGCATAACAGGCCCGTCAAACGATTGTGTCCATGCCAATTTGTAGAGAGATACATTGCATCACAGATCCTTCTAACAATTGTGTCCATGCCAATTGGTATAGAGATACAATGCATCACAGGTCCTTCAGACTATTGTGTCCATGCCATTTTGTTGAGAGATACAATGCATCACAGCTACTTCAGACTATTGTGTCCATGCAAATTTGTAGAGAGATACATTGCATCACGAGTCCTTCAGAATATTGTATCCATTCCAATTTGTAGAGAGATACAATGCATCAGAGGTCCTTCAGATAATTGTGTCCATGCCAATTTGTGGAGAGATACAATGCATCACAGGTCCTTCAGACTAATGTGTCCATACGAATTTGTAGAGAGATAAAATGCATCACAGGTTGTTAAGACTATTGTGTCCATGCCAATGTGTAGGGAGATACAATGCAACACTGGACCTTCTGACTAATGTGTCCATGCCAATTTGTAGATAAATACAATGCATCACAGGTCGTTCAGAATATTGTGTCCATGCCAATGTGAAGATAGAAAAAATGCATCACATGACCTTCAGACAATAGTGTCCATGACAATTTGTAGTGAGATACAATGCATCACATGTCCTTCAGACCATTCTGTCCATGCCAATTTGTTTAGAGATACAATGTATCACAGGACCTTCTGATTATTTTGTCCATGCCAATTTGTAGAGAGATACAATGCATCACAGGTGCTTCAGAATATTGTGCCCATGCCAATTTGCAGAGAGATACAATGCTTCACAGGTCCTTCAGACTGTGTGTCCATTCCAATTTGCCGAGAGATACAATTAATCACAGGTCCTTCAGACTATTGTGTTCATGCCAATTTGTTGAGAGATACAATACTTCACAGTTCCTTCAGACCATTGTGTCCATGAACAATTTGTAGAGAGATACAATGCTTCACAGATCCTTCAGACTATTATGTCCATGCCAATATGTAGAGTGATACAATGCATCACAGGTCCTTCAGACTATTGTACCAATGCCAATATATAGAGAGATACAATGCATCACAGGTCATTCAGACCATTGTGTCCATGCCAGTTTGTAGAGAGATACAAAGCATCACAGGTCCTTCAGACTATTCAGTCCATGGCAATTTGTACAGAGTAAAAATACATCACAGTTCGTTCAAACTATTGTGTCCATTCCAATTTGTAGAGAGATACAATGCATCACAGGTCCTTCAGACTATTGTGTCCATGCCAATGTGTCGAGAGAAACAATGCATTACAGTCCCGTCAAACGATTGTGTCAATGCCAATTGGTATAGAGATACAATGCATCACAGGTCCTTCAGACTATTGTGTCCATGCCATTTTGTTGAGAGATACAATGCATCACAGGTACTTCAGACTATTGTGTCCATGCAAATTTGTTGAGAGATACATTGCATCACGAGTCCTTCAGAATATTGTATCCATTCCAATTTGTAGAGAGATACAATGCATCAGAGGTCCTTCAGATAATTGTGTCCATGCCAATTTGTGGAGAGATACAATGCATCACAGGTCCTTTAGACAAATGTGTCCATGAACAATTTGTAGAGAAATACAATGCATCACAGGTCCTTCAGACTATTGTATGCATGCCAATTTGTAGAGAGATACAATACAGCACACGTCCTTCTGACTATTGTGTCCATGAACAATTTGTAGAGAGATACAATGCTTCACAGATCCTTCAGACTATTATGTCCATGCCAATATGTAGAGTGATTCAATGCATCACAGGTCCTTCAGACTATTGTATCCATGCCAATATATAGAGAGATACAATGCATCACAGGTCCTTCAGACCATTGTGTCCATGCCAGTTTGTAGAGAGATACAATACATCACAGGTCCATCAAACTATTGTGTCCATACCAATTTGTAGAGAGATACAATGCATCACAGGTACTTCAGACTATTGTGTCCATGCCAATTTGTAAAGAGATACAATGCATCACAGCTTCTTCAGACTATTGTGTCCATGCCAATTTGTAGCGAGATACAATGCATCACAGGTCCTTCACAATAATGTGTCCTTGAACAATTTGTAGAGAGATACAATGCATAACAGGTCTTTCAGACTATTGTGTTGATGCCAATTTGTAGATAGATACAATGCATCACAGGTTCTTCAGTCTATTGTGTCCATGCCTATTTGTAGAGAGATACAATACATCACAGGTCCTTCAGACTATTGTGTCCATGAACAATTTGAAGAGAGATACAATGCATCACAGGTCCTTCTGACTATTGTGTCCATGCCAATTTGTAGCGAGATACAATGCATCACAGGTCCTTCACAATAATGTGTCCTTGAACAATTTGTAGAGAGATACAATGCATAACAGGTCTTTCAGACTATTGTGTCGATGCCAATTTGTAGATAGATACAATGCATCACAGGTACTTCAGACTATTGTGTCCATGCCAATTTGTAGAGAGATACATTACATCACAGGTCCTTCAGACTATTGTGTCCATGAACAATTTGAAGAGAGATACAATGCATCACAGGTCCTTCTGACTATTGTGTCCATGCCAATTTGTAGAGATATAGAATACATCACAGGTCCATCAGACTATTGTGTCCATGAACAATTTGCTGAGAATTACAATGCATCACACGTCCTTCAGACTATTTTATCGATGCCAATTAGCAGAGAGATACAATGCAGTACAGGTCCTTCACAATAGTGTGTCCGTGAACAATTCATAGAGAGATACAATGCATCACAGGTCCTTTAGATGCTTGTGTCCATGCCAATTTGTAGAGAGATACAATACATCACAGGTCCATCAGACTATAGTGTCCATGCAAATTTTAGAGAGATACAATAAATTACAGGTTCGTCAGACTATTGTGTTCATGAACAATTTGTAGAGAGATAAAATGCATCACAGGTCCTTCAGACTATTGTTTCCATGCCAATTGGTTTAGAGATACAATGCTTCACAGGTCCTTCCGACTATGGTGTCCTTGCCAATTTGAAGAGAGAAACAATGCATCAGAGGTTCTTCAACCTATTGTGTCCATGCCAATTTTTAGAGGGATACAAAGCATCACAGTTCCTTCAGAATATTGTGTCCATGCCAATTTGTAGAGAGTTACAATGCATCACAGTTCCTTCAGAATATTGTGTCCATGCCAATTTGTAGAGAGATACAATACATCACAGGTCCTTCAGACTATTGTGTCCATGCCAATTTGTAGAGAGATGCAATGCATCGCAGGTCCTATAGATTATTGTGACCATGCCAATTTGTAGAGAGATACAATGCATCACAGGTCATTTAGACTATTGTATCCATGCCAAATGGTAGAGAGATACAATGCATCACAGGTCCTACAGATTATTGAGTACATGCCCCTTTGTAGAGAGATACAATGCATCACAGGTTTATCAGACTATAGTGTCCATGAACAATATCTAGAGTGATACAATGCTTCATAGGTCCTTCAGACTATTCAGTGCATGCCAATTTGTACAGAGTAACAATACATCACAGTTCGTTCAGACTATTGTGTCCATACCAATTTGTAGAGAGATACAATGCATCACAGGTTTTTCAAACTATTGTGTACATGCCAATTGGTATAGAGATACAATGCATCACAGGTCCTTCAGACTATTGTGTCCATGCCATTTTGTTGAGAGATACAATGCATCACAGGTACTTCAGACTATTGTGTCCATGCAAATTTGTAGAGAGATACATTGCATCACGAGTCCTTCAGAATATTGTATCCATTCCAATTTGTAGAGAGATACAATGCATCAGAGGTCCTTCAGATAATTGGGTCCATACCAATTTGTGGAGAGATACAATGCATCACAGTTCCTTCAGACTAATGTGTCCATACGAATTTGTAGAGAGATAAAATGCATCACAGGTTGTTAAGACTATTGTGTCCATGCCAATGTGAAGATAGAAAAAATGCATCACATGACCTTCAGACAATAGTGTCCATGCCAATTTGTAGAGAGATACAATGCATCACATGTCCTTCAGACCATTCTGTCCATGTCAATTTGTTTAGAGATACAATGCATCACAGGTCCTTCAGACTATTGTGTCCATGCCAATTTGTAGAGGGATACAATGCATCACAGGTCCTTCAGAATATTGTGCCCATGCCAATTTGAAGAGATACAATGCTTCACAGGTCCTTCAGACTGTGTGTCCATTCCAATTTGCCGAGAGATACAATTAATCACAGGTCCTTCAGACTATTGTGTTCATGCCAATTTGTAGAGAGATACAATGCATCACAGCTCCTTCAGACTATTGTGTCCATGCCAATTTGTAGAGAGATACAATACTTCACAGTTCCTTCAGACCGTTGTGTCCATGAACAATTTGTAGAGAGTTACAATGCTTCACAGATCCTTCAGACTATGATGTCCATGCCAATTTGTAGAGTGATACAGTACTTCACAGTTCCTTCAGACCATTGTGTCCATGAACAATTTGCAGAGAGTTACAATGCTTCACAGATCCTTCAGACTATTATGTCCATGCCAATATGTAGAGTGATACAATGAATCACAGGTCCTTCAGACTATTGTATCCATGCCAATATATAGAGAGATACAATGCATCACAGGTCCTTCAGACTATTGTGTCCATGCCAATTTGTAGAGGGATAAAATGCATCACAGGTCCTTCAGAATATTGTGCCCATGCCAATTTGCAGAGAGATACAATGCTTCACAGGTCCTTCAGACTGTGTGTCCATTCCAAATTGCCGAGAGATACAATGCATCACATGTCCTTCAGACCATTCTGTCCATGCCAATTTGTAGAGATATACAATGTATCACAGGACCTTCAGACTATTGTGTCCATGCCAATTTGTAGAGAGATACAATACTTCACAGTTCCTTCAGACCATTGTGTCCATGAACAATTTGTAGAGAGATACAATGCTTCACAGATCCTTCAGACTATTATGTCCATGCCAATATGTAGAGTGATACAATGCATCACAGGTCCTTCAGACTATTGTATCCATGCCAATATATAGAGAGATACAATGCATCACAGGTCCTTCAGACCATTGTGTCCATGCCAGTTTGTAGAGAGATACAATACATCACAGGTCCATCAAACTATTGTGTCCATACCAATTTGTAGAGAGATACAATGCATCACAGGTACTTCAGACTATTGTGTCCATGCCAATTTGTAAAGAGATACAATGCATCACAGCTTCTTCAGACTATTGTGTCCATGCCAATTTGTAGCGAGATACAATGCATCACAGGTCATTCACAATAATGTGTCCTTGAACAATTTGTAGAGAGATACAATGCATAACAGGTCTTTCAGACTATTGTGTCGATGCCAATTTGTAGATAGATACAATGCATCACAGGTTCTTCAGTCTATTGTGTCCATGCCTATTTGTAGAGAGATACAATACATCACAGGTCCTTCAGACTATTGTGTCCATGAACAATTTGAAGAGAGATACAATGCATCACAGGTCCTTCTGACTATTGTGTCCATGCCAATTTGTAGCGAGATACAATGCATCACAGGTCCTTCACAATAATGTGTCCTTGAACAATTTGGAGAGAGATACAATGCATAACAGGTCTTTCAGACTATTGTGTCGATGCCAATTTGTAGAAAGATACAATGCATCACAGGTACTTCAGACTATTGTGTCCATGCCAATTTGTAGAGAGATACAATACATCACAGGTCCTTCAGACTATTGTGTCCATGAACAATTTGAAGAGAGATACAATGCATCACAGGTCCTTCTGACTATTGTGTCCATGCCAATTTGTAGAGATATAGAATACATCACAGGTCCATCAGACTATTGTGTCCATGAACAATTTGCTGAGAATTACAATGCATCACACGTCCTTCAGACTATTTTATCGATGCCAATTAGCAGAGAGATACAATGCAGTACAGGTCCTTCACAATAGTGTGTCCGTGAACAATTCATAGAGAGATACAATGCATCACAGGTCCTTTAGATGCTTGTGTCCATGCCAATTTGTAGAGAGATACAATACATCACAGGTCCATCAGACTATAGTGTCCATGCCAATTTTAGAGAGATACAATAAATCACAGGTTCGTCAGACTATTTTGTTCATGAACAATTTGTAGAGAGATAAAATGCATCACAGGTCCTTCAGACTATTGCTTCCATGCCAATTGGTTTAGAGATACAATGCTTCACAGGTCCTTCCGACTATGGTGTCCTTGCCAATTTGGAGAGAGAAACAATGCATCAGAGGTTCTTCAACCTATTGTGTCCATGCCAATTTGTAGAGGGATACAAAGCATCACAGTTCCTTCAGAATATTGTGTCCATGCCAATTTGTAGAGAGTTACAATGCATCACAGTTCCTTCAGAATATTGTGTCCATGCCAATTTGTAGAGAGATACAATACATCACAGGTCCTTCAGACTATTGTGTCCATGCCAATTTGTAGAGAGATGCAATGCATCGCAGGTCCTATAGATTATTGTGACCATGCCAATTTGTAGAGAGATACAATGCATCACAGGTCATTTAGACTATTGTATCCATGCCAAATGGTAGAGAGATACAATGCATCACAGGTCCTACAGATTATTGAGTACATGCCCCTTTGTAGAGAGATACAATGCATCACAGGTTTATCAGACTATAGTGTCCATGAACAATATCTAGAGTGATACAATGCTTCATAGGTCCTTCAGACTATTCAGTGCATGCCAATTTGTACAGAGTAACAATACATCACAGTTCGTTCAGACTATTGTGTCCATACCAATTTGTAGAGAGATACAATGCATCACAGGTTTTTCAAACTATTGTGTACATGCCAATTGGTATAGAGATACAATGCATCACAGGTCCTTCAGACTATTGTGTCCATGCCATTTTGTTGAGAGATACAATGCATCACAGGTACTTCAGACAATTGTGTCCATGCAAATTTGTAGAGAGATACATTGCATCACGAGTCCTTCAGAATATTGTATCCATTCCAATTTGTAGAGAGATACAATGCATCAGAGGTCCTTCAGATAATTGGGTCCATGCCAATTTGTGGAGAGATACAATGCATCACAGGTCCTTCAGACTAATGTGTCCATACGAATTTGTAGAGAGATAAAATGCATCACAGGTTGTTAAGACTATTGTGTCCATGCCAATGTGAAGATAGAAAAAATGCATCACATGACCTTCAGACAATAGTGTCCATGCCAATTTGTAGAGAGATACAATGCATCACATGTCCTTCAGACCATTCTGTCCATGCCAATTTGTTTAGAGATACAATGCATCACAGGTCCTTCAGACTATTGTGTCCATGCCAATTTGTAGAGGGATACAATGCATCACAGGTCCTTCAGAATATTGTGCCCATGCCAATTTGCAGAGATACAATGCTTCACAGGTCCTTCAGACTGTGTGTCCATTCCAATTTGCCGAGAGATACAATTAATCACAGGTCCTTCAGACTATTGTGTTCATGCCAATTTGTAGAGAGATACAATGCATCACAGCTCCTTCAGACTATTGTGTCCATGCCAATTTGTTGAGAGATTCAATACTTCACAGTTCCTTCAGACCATTGTGTCCATGAACAATTTGTAGAGAGTTACAATGCTTCACAGATCCTTCAGACTATTATGTCCATGCCAATATGTAGAGTGATACAGTACTTCACAGTTCCTTCAGACCATTGTGTCCATGAACAATTTGCAGAGAGTTACAATGCTTCACAGATCCTTCAGACTATTATGTCCATGCCAATATGTAGAGTGATACAATGCATCACAGGTCCTTCAGACTATTGTATCCATGCCAATATATAGAGAGATACAATGCATCACAGGTCCTTCAGACCATTGTGTCCATGCCAGTTTGTAGAGAGATACAAAGCATCACAGGTCCTTCAGACTATTCAGTCCATGCCAATTTGTACAGAGTAAAAGTACATCACAGTTCGTTCAAACTATTGTGTCCATACCAATTTGTAGAGAGATACAATGCATCACAGGTTTTTCAGACTATTGTGTCCATGCCAATGTGTCGAGAGAAACAATGCATTACAGACCCGTCAAACGATTGTGTCAATGCCAATAGGTATAGAGATACAATGCATCACAGGTCCTTCAGACTATTGTGTCCATGCCATTTTGTTGAGAGATACAATGCATCACAGGTACTTCAGACTATTGTGTCCATGCAAATTTGTTGAGAGATACATTGCATCACGAGTCCTTCAGAATATTGTATCCATTCCAATTTGTGGAGAGATACAATGCATCACAGGTCCTTCAGACAAATGTGTCCATGAACAATTTGTAGAGAAATACAATGCATCACAGGTCCTTCAGACTATTGTATGCATGCCAATTTGTAGAGAGATACAATGCAGCACACGTCCTTCTGACTATTGTGTCCATGAACAATTTATGGAGAGATACAATGCATCACAGATCCTTCAGACGACTGTGTTAAGGCCAATTTGTGGAGTGATACAATGCATCACAGGTCCTTCAGACTAATGTGTCCATACGAATTTGTAGAGAGATAAAATGCATCACAGGTTGTTAAGACTATTGTGTCCATGCCAATGTGAAGATAGAAAAAATGCATCACATGACCTTCAGACAATAGTGTCCATGCCAATTTGTAGAGAGATACAATGCATCACATGTCCTTCAGACCATTCTGTCCATGCCAATTTGTTTAGAGATACAATGCATCACAGGTCCTTCAGACTATTGTGTCCATGCCAATTTGTAGAGGGATACAATGCATCACAGGTCCTTCAGAATATTGTGCCCATGCCAATTTGCAGAGATACAATGCTTCACAGGTCCTTCAGACTGTGTGTCCATTCCAATTTGCCGAGAGATACAATTAATCACAGGTCCTTCAGACTATTGTGTTCATGCCAATTTGTAGAGAGATACAATGCATCACAGCTCCTTCAGACTATTGTGTCCATGCCAATTTGTTGAGAGATACAATACTTCACAGTTCCTTCAGACCATTGTGTCCATGAACAATTTGTAGAGAGTTACAATGCTTCACAGATCCTTCAGACTATTATGTCCATGCCAATATGTAGAGTGATACAGTACTTCACAGTTCCTTCAGACCATTGTGTCCATGAACAATTTGCAGAGAGTTACAATGCTTCACAGATCCTTCAGACTATTATGTCCATGCCAATATGTAGAGTGATACAATGCATCACAGGTCCTTCAGACTATTGTATCCATGCCAATATATAGAGAGATACAATGCATCACAGGTCCTTCAGACCATTGTGTCCATGCCAGTTTGTAGAGAGATACAAAGCATCACAGGTCCTTCAGACTATTCAGTCCATGCCAATTTGTACAGAGTAAAAGTACATCACAGTTCGTTCAAACTATTGTGTCCATACCAATTTGTAGAGAGATACAATGCATCACAGGTTTTTCAGACTATTGTGTCCATGCCAATGTGTCGAGAGAAACAATGCATTACAGACCCGTCAAACGATTGTGTCAATGCCAATAGGTATAGAGATACAATGCATCACAGGTCCTTCAGACTATTGTGTCCATGCCATTTTGTTGAGAGATACAATGCATCACAGGTACTTCAGACTATTGTGTCCATGCAAATTTGTTGAGAGATACATTGCATCACGAGTCCTTCAGAATATTGTATCCATTCCAATTTGTGGAGAGATACAATGCATCACAGGTCCTTCAGACAAATGTGTCCATGAACAATTTGTAGAGAAATACAATGCATCACAGGTCCTTCAGACTATTGTATGCATGCCAATTTGTAGAGAGATACAATGCAGCACACGTCCTTCTGACTATTGTGTCCATGAACAATTTATGGAGAGATACAATGCATCACAGATCCTTCAGACGACTGTGTTAAGGCCAATTTGTGGAGTGATACAATGCATCACAGGTCCTTCAGACTATTGTGTCCTTGAACAATTTGTAGAGAGATGCAATGTATCACAGGACCTTCAGACTATTGTGTCCATGACAATTTGTAGAGAGATACAATACTTCACAGTTCCTTCAGACCATTGTGTCCATGAACAATTTGTAGAGAGATACAATGCTTCACAGATCCTTCAGACTATTATGTCCATGCCAATATGTAGAGTGATACAATGCATCACAGGTCCTTCAGACTATTGTATCCATGCCAATATATAGAGAGATACAATGCATCACAGGTCCTTCAGACCATTGTGTCCATGCCAGTTTGTAGAGAGATACAAAGCATCACAGGTCCTTCAGACTCTTCAGTCCATGCCAATTTGTACAGAGTAAAAATACATCACAGTTCGTTCAATCTATTGGGTCCATACCAATTTGTAGAGAGACACAATGCATCACAGGTTTTTCAGACTATTGTGTCAATGCCAATGTGTCGAGAGAAACAATGCATTACAGGCCCGTCAAACGATTGTGTCAATGCCAGTTGGTATAGAGATACAATGCATCACAGGTCCTTCAGACTATTGTGTCCATGCCATTTTGTTGAGAGATACAATGCATCACAGGTACTTCAGACTATTGTGTCCATGCAAATTTGTAGAGAGATACATTGCATCACGAGTCCTTCAGAAAATTGTATCCATTCCAATTTGTAGAGAGATACAATGCATCACAGGTCCTTCTAACTATTGCGTACATGCCAATTTGTAGAGAGATACAATGCATCACAGGTCCTTCAGACTATTGTGCCCATGCCAATCTGTAGAGAGATACAATGTATCACAGAATCTTCACAATAATGTGTCCATGAACATTATCTAGAGAGATACAATGCTTCATAGGTCCTTCAGACTATTGTGACCATGAACAATTTGTAGAGAGATACAATGCATCACAGGTCCTTCAGACAATTGTGTCCATGCCAATATGTAGAGAGATACAATTCATCACAGGTCCTTCAGACAATTGTATCGATGCCAATTTGTAGAGAGATACAATGCATCACAGGTCCTTCACAATAATGTGTCCTCGAACAATTTGTAGAGAGATACAGTGCATAACAGGTCTTTCAGACTATTGTGTCGATGCCAATTTGTAGATAGATACAATGCATCACAGGTCCTTCAGTCTATTGTGTCCATGAACAATTTGAAGAGAGATACAATGCATCACAGGTCCTTCTGACTATTGTGTCCATGCCAATTTGTAGAGAGATAGAAAACATCACAGGTCCATCAGACTATTGTGTCCATGAACAATTTGTAGAGAATTACAATGCATCACACGTCCTTCAGACTATTGTGTTCATGCCAATTTGTAGAGAGATACAATGCATCACAGCTCCTTCAGACTATTGTGTCCATGCCAATTTGTTGAGAGATACAATACTTCACAGTTCCTTCAGACCATTGTGTCCATGAACAATTTGTAGAGAGTTACAATGCTTCACAGATCCTTCAGACTATTATGTCCATGCCAATATGTAGAGTGATACAGTACTTCACAGTTCCTTCAGACCATTGTGTCCATGAACAATTTGCAGAGAGTTACAATGCTTCACAGATCCTTCAGACTATTATGTCCATGCCAATATGTAGAGTGATACAATGCATCACAGGTCCTTCAGACTATTGTATCCATGCCAATATATAGAGAGATACAATGCATCACAGGTCCTTCAGACCATTGTGTCCATGCCAGTTTGTAGAGAGATACAAAGCATCACAGGTCCTTCAGACTATTCAGTCCATGCCAATTTGTACAGAGTAAAAGTACATCACAGTTCGTTCAAACTATTGTGTCCATACCAATTTGTAGAGAGATACAATGCATCACAGGTTTTTCAGACTATTGTGTCCATGCCAATGTGTCGAGAGAAACAATGCATTACAGACCCGTCAAACGATTGTGTACATGCCAATTGGTATAGAGATACAATGCATCACAGGTCCTTCAGACTATTGTGTCCATGCCATTTTGTTGAGAGATACAATGCATCACAGGTACTTCAGACTATTGTGTCCATGCAAATTTGTAGAGAGATACATTGCATCACGAGTCCTTCAGAATATTGTATCCATTCCAATTTGTAGAGAGATACAATGCATCAGAGGTCCTTCAGATAATTGGGTCCATACCAATTTGTGGAGAGATACAATGCATCACAGTTCCTTCAGACTAATGTGTCCATACGAATTTGTAGAGAGATAAAATGCATCACAGGTTGTTAAGACTATTGTGTCCATGCCAATGTGAAGATAGAAAAAATGCATCACATGACCTTCAGACAATAGTGTCCATGCCAATTTGTAGAGAGATACAATGCATCACATGTCCTTCAGACCATTCTGTCCATGTCAATTTGTTTAGAGATACAATGCATCACAGGTCCTTCAGACTATTGTGTCCATGCCAATTTGTAGAGGGATACAATGCATCACAGGTCCTTCAGAATATTGTGCCCATGCCAATTTGAAGAGATACAATGCTTCACAGGTCCTTCAGACTGTGTGTCCATTCCAATTTGCCGAGAGATACAATTAATCACAGGTCCTTCAGACTATTGTGTTCATGCCAATTTGTAGAGAGATACAATGCATCACAGCTCCTTCAGACTATTGTGTCCATGCCAATTTGTAGAGAGATACAATACTTCACAGTTCCTTCAGACCGTTGTGTCCATGAACAATTTGTAGAGAGTTACAATGCTTCACAGATCCTTCAGACTATGATGTCCATGCCAATTTGTAGAGTGATACAGTACTTCACAGTTCCTTCAGACCATTGTGTCCATGAACAATTTGCAGAGAGTTACAATGCTTCACAGATCCTTCAGACTATTATGTCCATGCCAATATGTAGAGTGATACAATGAATCACAGGTCCTTCAGACTATTGTATCCATGCCAATATATAGAGAGATACAATGCATCACAGGTCCTTCAGACTATTGTGTCCATGCCAATTTGTAGAGGGATAAAATGCATCACAGGTCCTTCAGAATATTGTGCCCATGCCAATTTGCAGAGAGATACAATGCTTCACAGGTCCTTCAGACTGTGTGTCCATTCCAAATTGCCGAGAGATACAATGCATCACATGTCCTTCAGACCATTCTGTCCATGCCAATTTGTAGAGATATACAATGTATCACAGGACCTTCAGACTATTGTGTCCATGCCAATTTGTAGAGAGATACAATACTTCACAGTTCCTTCAGACCATTGTGTCCATGAACAATTTGTAGAGAGATACAATGCTTCACAGATCCTTCAGACTATTATGTCCATGCCAATATGTAGAGTGATACAATGCATCACAGGTCCTTCAGACTATTGTATCCATGCCAATATATAGAGAGATACAATGCATCACAGGTCCTTCAGACCATTGTGTCCATGCCAGTTTGTAGAGAGATACAATACATCACAGGTCCATCAAACTATTGTGTCCATACCAATTTGTAGAGAGATACAATGCATCACAGGTACTTCAGACTATTGTGTCCATGCCAATTTGTAAAGAGATACAATGCATCACAGCTTCTTCAGACTATTGTGTCCATGCCAATTTGTAGCGAGATACAATGCATCACAGGTCATTCACAATAATGTGTCCTTGAACAATTTGTAGAGAGATACAATGCATAACAGGTCTTTCAGACTATTGTGTCGATGCCAATTTGTAGATAGATACAATGCATCACAGGTTCTTCAGTCTATTGTGTCCATGCCTATTTGTAGAGAGATACAATACATCACAGGTCCTTCAGACTATTGTGTCCATGAACAATTTGAAGAGAGATACAATGCATCACAGGTCCTTCTGACTATTGTGTCCATGCCAATTTGTAGCGAGATACAATGCATCACAGGTCCTTCACAATAATGTGTCCTTGAACAATTTGGAGAGAGATACAATGCATAACAGGTCTTTCAGACTATTGTGTCGATGCCAATTTGTAGAAAGATACAATGCATCACAGGTACTTCAGACTATTGTGTCCATGCCAATTTGTAGAGAGATACAATACATCACAGGTCCTTCAGACTATTGTGTCCATGAACAATTTGAAGAGAGATACAATGCATCACAGGTCCTTCTGACTATTGTGTCCATGCCAATTTGTAGAGATATAGAATACATCACAGGTCCATCAGACTATTGTGTCCATGAACAATTTGCTGAGAATTACAATGCATCACACGTCCTTCAGACTATTTTATCGATGCCAATTAGCAGAGAGATACAATGCAGTACAGGTCCTTCACAATAGTGTGTCCGTGAACAATTCATAGAGAGATACAATGCATCACAGGTCCTTTAGATGCTTGTGTCCATGCCAATTTGTAGAGAGATACAATACATCACAGGTCCATCAGACTATAGTGTCCATGCCAATTTTAGAGAGATACAATAAATCACAGGTTCGTCAGACTATTTTGTTCATGAACAATTTGTAGAGAGATAAAATGCATCACAGGTCCTTCAGACTATTGCTTCCATGCCAATTGGTTTAGAGATACAATGCTTCACAGGTCCTTCCGACTATGGTGTCCTTGCCAATTTGGAGAGAGAAACAATGCATCAGAGGTTCTTCAACCTATTGTGTCCATGCCAATTTGTAGAGGGATACAAAGCATCACAGTTCCTTCAGAATATTGTGTCCATGCCAATTTGTAGAGAGTTACAATGCATCACAGTTCCTTCAGAATATTGTGTCCATGCCAATTTGTAGAGAGATACAATACATCACAGGTCCTTCAGACTATTGTGTCCATGCCAATTTGTAGAGAGATGCAATGCATCGCAGGTCCTATAGATTATTGTGACCATGCCAATTTGTAGAGAGATACAATGCATCACAGGTCATTTAGACTATTGTATCCATGCCAAATGGTAGAGAGATACAATGCATCACAGGTCCTACAGATTATTGAGTACATGCCCCTTTGTAGAGAGATACAATGCATCACAGGTTTATCAGACTATAGTGTCCATGAACAATATCTAGAGTGATACAATGCTTCATAGGTCCTTCAGACTATTCAGTGCATGCCAATTTGTACAGAGTAACAATACATCACAGTTCGTTCAGACTATTGTGTCCATACCAATTTGTAGAGAGATACAATGCATCACAGGTTTTTCAAACTATTGTGTACATGCCAATTGGTATAGAGATACAATGCATCACAGGTCCTTCAGACTATTGTGTCCATGCCATTTTGTTGAGAGATACAATGCATCACAGGTACTTCAGACAATTGTGTCCATGCAAATTTGTAGAGAGATACATTGCATCACGAGTCCTTCAGAATATTGTATCCATTCCAATTTGTAGAGAGATACAATGCATCAGAGGTCCTTCAGATAATTGGGTCCATGCCAATTTGTGGAGAGATACAATGCATCACAGGTCCTTCAGACTAATGTGTCCATACGAATTTGTAGAGAGATAAAATGCATCACAGGTTGTTAAGACTATTGTGTCCATGCCAATGTGAAGATAGAAAAAATGCATCACATGACCTTCAGACAATAGTGTCCATGCCAATTTGTAGAGAGATACAATGCATCACATGTCCTTCAGACCATTCTGTCCATGCCAATTTGTTTAGAGATACAATGCATCACAGGTCCTTCAGACTATTGTGTCCATGCCAATTTGTAGAGGGATACAATGCATCACAGGTCCTTCAGAATATTGTGCCCATGCCAATTTGCAGAGATACAATGCTTCACAGGTCCTTCAGACTGTGTGTCCATTCCAATTTGCCGAGAGATACAATTAATCACAGGTCCTTCAGACTATTGTGTTCATGCCAATTTGTAGAGAGATACAATGCATCACAGCTCCTTCAGACTATTGTGTCCATGCCAATTTGTTGAGAGATTCAATACTTCACAGTTCCTTCAGACCATTGTGTCCATGAACAATTTGTAGAGAGTTACAATGCTTCACAGATCCTTCAGACTATTATGTCCATGCCAATATGTAGAGTGATACAGTACTTCACAGTTCCTTCAGACCATTGTGTCCATGAACAATTTGCAGAGAGTTACAATGCTTCACAGATCCTTCAGACTATTATGTCCATGCCAATATGTAGAGTGATACAATGCATCACAGGTCCTTCAGACTATTGTATCCATGCCAATATATAGAGAGATACAATGCATCACAGGTCCTTCAGACCATTGTGTCCATGCCAGTTTGTAGAGAGATACAAAGCATCACAGGTCCTTCAGACTATTCAGTCCATGCCAATTTGTACAGAGTAAAAGTACATCACAGTTCGTTCAAACTATTGTGTCCATACCAATTTGTAGAGAGATACAATGCATCACAGGTTTTTCAGACTATTGTGTCCATGCCAATGTGTCGAGAGAAACAATGCATTACAGACCCGTCAAACGATTGTGTCAATGCCAATAGGTATAGAGATACAATGCATCACAGGTCCTTCAGACTATTGTGTCCATGCCATTTTGTTGAGAGATACAATGCATCACAGGTACTTCAGACTATTGTGTCCATGCAAATTTGTTGAGAGATACATTGCATCACGAGTCCTTCAGAATATTGTATCCATTCCAATTTGTGGAGAGATACAATGCATCACAGGTCCTTCAGACAAATGTGTCCATGAACAATTTGTAGAGAAATACAATGCATCACAGGTCCTTCAGACTATTGTATGCATGCCAATTTGTAGAGAGATACAATGCAGCACACGTCCTTCTGACTATTGTGTCCATGAACAATTTATGGAGAGATACAATGCATCACAGATCCTTCAGACGACTGTGTTAAGGCCAATTTGTGGAGTGATACAATGCATCACAGGTCCTTCAGACTAATGTGTCCATACGAATTTGTAGAGAGATAAAATGCATCACAGGTTGTTAAGACTATTGTGTCCATGCCAATGTGAAGATAGAAAAAATGCATCACATGACCTTCAGACAATAGTGTCCATGCCAATTTGTAGAGAGATACAATGCATCACATGTCCTTCAGACCATTCTGTCCATGCCAATTTGTTTAGAGATACAATGCATCACAGGTCCTTCAGACTATTGTGTCCATGCCAATTTGTAGAGGGATACAATGCATCACAGGTCCTTCAGAATATTGTGCCCATGCCAATTTGCAGAGATACAATGCTTCACAGGTCCTTCAGACTGTGTGTCCATTCCAATTTGCCGAGAGATACAATTAATCACAGGTCCTTCAGACTATTGTGTTCATGCCAATTTGTAGAGAGATACAATGCATCACAGCTCCTTCAGACTATTGTGTCCATGCCAATTTGTTGAGAGATACAATACTTCACAGTTCCTTCAGACCATTGTGTCCATGAACAATTTGTAGAGAGTTACAATGCTTCACAGATCCTTCAGACTATTATGTCCATGCCAATATGTAGAGTGATACAGTACTTCACAGTTCCTTCAGACCATTGTGTCCATGAACAATTTGCAGAGAGTTACAATGCTTCACAGATCCTTCAGACTATTATGTCCATGCCAATATGTAGAGTGATACAATGCATCACAGGTCCTTCAGACTATTGTATCCATGCCAATATATAGAGAGATACAATGCATCACAGGTCCTTCAGACCATTGTGTCCATGCCAGTTTGTAGAGAGATACAAAGCATCACAGGTCCTTCAGACTATTCAGTCCATGCCAATTTGTACAGAGTAAAAGTACATCACAGTTCGTTCAAACTATTGTGTCCATACCAATTTGTAGAGAGATACAATGCATCACAGGTTTTTCAGACTATTGTGTCCATGCCAATGTGTCGAGAGAAACAATGCATTACAGACCCGTCAAACGATTGTGTCAATGCCAATAGGTATAGAGATACAATGCATCACAGGTCCTTCAGACTATTGTGTCCATGCCATTTTGTTGAGAGATACAATGCATCACAGGTACTTCAGACTATTGTGTCCATGCAAATTTGTTGAGAGATACATTGCATCACGAGTCCTTCAGAATATTGTATCCATTCCAATTTGTGGAGAGATACAATGCATCACAGGTCCTTCAGACAAATGTGTCCATGAACAATTTGTAGAGAAATACAATGCATCACAGGTCCTTCAGACTATTGTATGCATGCCAATTTGTAGAGAGATACAATGCAGCACACGTCCTTCTGACTATTGTGTCCATGAACAATTTATGGAGAGATACAATGCATCACAGATCCTTCAGACGACTGTGTTAAGGCCAATTTGTGGAGTGATACAATGCATCACAGGTCCTTCAGACTATTGTGTCCTTGAACAATTTGTAGAGAGATGCAATGTATCACAGGACCTTCAGACTATTGTGTCCATGACAATTTGTAGAGAGATACAATACTTCACAGTTCCTTCAGACCATTGTGTCCATGAACAATTTGTAGAGAGATACAATGCTTCACAGATCCTTCAGACTATTATGTCCATGCCAATATGTAGAGTGATACAATGCATCACAGGTCCTTCAGACTATTGTATCCATGCCAATATATAGAGAGATACAATGCATCACAGGTCCTTCAGACCATTGTGTCCATGCCAGTTTGTAGAGAGATACAAAGCATCACAGGTCCTTCAGACTCTTCAGTCCATGCCAATTTGTACAGAGTAAAAATACATCACAGTTCGTTCAATCTATTGGGTCCATACCAATTTGTAGAGAGACACAATGCATCACAGGTTTTTCAGACTATTGTGTCAATGCCAATGTGTCGAGAGAAACAATGCATTACAGGCCCGTCAAACGATTGTGTCAATGCCAGTTGGTATAGAGATACAATGCATCACAGGTCCTTCAGACTATTGTGTCCATGCCATTTTGTTGAGAGATACAATGCATCACAGGTACTTCAGACTATTGTGTCCATGCAAATTTGTAGAGAGATACATTGCATCACGAGTCCTTCAGAAAATTGTATCCATTCCAATTTGTAGAGAGATACAATGCATCACAGGTCCTTCTAACTATTGCGTACATGCCAATTTGTAGAGAGATACAATGCATCACAGGTCCTTCAGACTATTGTGCCCATGCCAATCTGTAGAGAGATACAATGTATCACAGAATCTTCACAATAATGTGTCCATGAACATTATCTAGAGAGATACAATGCTTCATAGGTCCTTCAGACTATTGTGACCATGAACAATTTGTAGAGAGATACAATGCATCACAGGTCCTTCAGACAATTGTGTCCATGCCAATATGTAGAGAGATACAATTCATCACAGGTCCTTCAGACAATTGTATCGATGCCAATTTGTAGAGAGATACAATGCATCACAGGTCCTTCACAATAATGTGTCCTCGAACAATTTGTAGAGAGATACAGTGCATAACAGGTCTTTCAGACTATTGTGTCGATGCCAATTTGTAGATAGATACAATGCATCACAGGTCCTTCAGTCTATTGTGTCCATGAACAATTTGAAGAGAGATACAATGCATCACAGGTCCTTCTGACTATTGTGTCCATGCCAATTTGTAGAGAGATAGAAAACATCACAGGTCCATCAGACTATTGTGTCCATGAACAATTTGTAGAGAATTACAATGCATCACACGTCCTTCAGACTATTGTGTTCATGCCAATTTGTAGAGAGATACAATGCATCACAGCTCCTTCAGACTATTGTGTCCATGCCAATTTGTTGAGAGATACAATACTTCACAGTTCCTTCAGACCATTGTGTCCATGAACAATTTGTAGAGAGTTACAATGCTTCACAGATCCTTCAGACTATTATGTCCATGCCAATATGTAGAGTGATACAGTACTTCACAGTTCCTTCAGACCATTGTGTCCATGAACAATTTGCAGAGAGTTACAATGCTTCACAGATCCTTCAGACTATTATGTCCATGCCAATATGTAGAGTGATACAATGCATCACAGGTCCTTCAGACTATTGTATCCATGCCAATATATAGAGAGATACAATGCATCACAGGTCCTTCAGACCATTGTGTCCATGCCAGTTTGTAGAGAGATACAAAGCATCACAGGTCCTTCAGACTATTCAGTCCATGCCAATTTGTACAGAGTAAAAGTACATCACAGTTCGTTCAAACTATTGTGTCCATACCAATTTGTAGAGAGATACAATGCATCACAGGTTTTTCAGACTATTGTGTCCATGCCAATGTGTCGAGAGAAACAATGCATTACAGACCCGTCAAACGATTGTGTCAATGCCAATAGGTATAGAGATACAATGCATCACAGGTCCTTCAGACTATTGTGTCCATGCCATTTTGTTGAGAGATACAATGCATCACAGGTACTTCAGACTATTGTGTCCATGCATATTTGTTGAGAGATACATTGCATCACGAGTCCTTCAGAATATTGTATCCATTCCAATTTGTGGAGAGATACAATGCATCACAGGTCCTTCAGACAAATGTGTCCATGAACAATTTGTAGAGAAATACAATGCATCACAGGTCCTTCAGACTATTGTATGCATGCCAATTTGTAGAGAGATACAATGCAGCACACGTCCTTCTGACTATTGTGTCCATGAACAATTTATGGAGAGATACAATGCATCACAGATCCTTCAGACGACTGTGTTAAGGCCAATTTGTGGAGTGATACAATGCATCACAGGTCCTTCAGACTATTGTGTCCTTGAACAATTTGTAGAGAGATGCAATGTATCACAGGACCTTCAGACTATTGTGTCCATGACAATTTGTAGAGAGATACAATACTTCACAGTTCCTTCAGACCATTGTGTCCATGAACAATTTGTAGAGAGATACAATGCTTCACAGATCCTTCAGACTATTATGTCCATGCCAATATGTAGAGTGATACAATGCATCACAGGTCCTTCAGACTATTGTATCCATGCCAATATATAGAGAGATACAATGCATCACAGGTCCTTCAGACCATTGTGTCCATGCCAGTTTGTAGAGAGATACAAAGCATCACAGGTCCTTCAGACTCTTCAGTCCATGCCAATTTGTACAGAGTAAAAATACATCACAGTTCGTTCAATCTATTGGGTCCATACCAATTTGTAGAGAGACACAATGCATCACAGGTTTTTCAGACTATTGTGTCAATGCCAATGTGTCGAGAGAAACAATGCATTACAGGCCCGTCAAACGATTGTGTCAATGCCAGTTGGTATAGAGATACAATGCATCACAGGTCCTTCAGACTATTGTGTCCATGCCATTTTGTTGAGAGATACAATGCATCACAGGTACTTCAGACTATTGTGTCCATGCAAATTTGTAGAGAGATACATTGCATCACGAGTCCTTCAGAAAATTGTATCCATTCCAATTTGTAGAGAGATACAATGCATCACAGGTCCTTCTAACTATTGCGTACATGCCAATTTGTAGAGAGATACAATGCATCACAGGTCCTTCAGACTATTGTGCCCATGCCAATCTGTAGAGAGATACAATGTATCACAGAATCTTCACAATAATGTGTCCATGAACATTATCTAGAGAGATACAATGCTTCATAGGTCCTTCAGACTATTGTGACCATGAACAATTTGTAGAGAGATACAATGCATCACAGGTCCTTCAGACAATTGTGTCCATGCCAATATGTAGAGAGATACAATTCATCACAGGTCCTTCAGACAATTGTATCGATGCCAATTTGTAGAGAGATACAATGCATCACAGGTCCTTCACAATAATGTGTCCTCGAACAATTTGTAGAGAGATACAGTGCATAACAGGTCTTTCAGACTATTGTGTCGATGCCAATTTGTAGATAGATACAATGCATCACAGGTCCTTCAGTCTATTGTGTCCATGAACAATTTGAAGAGAGATACAATGCATCACAGGTCCTTCTGACTATTGTGTCCATGCCAATTTGTAGAGAGATAGAAAACATCACAGGTCCATCAGACTATTGTGTCCATGAACAATTTGTAGAGAATTACAATGCATCACACGTCCTTCAGACTATTTTATCGATGCCAATTAGCAGAGAGATACAATGCAGTACAGGTCCTTCACAATAGTGTGTCCGTGAACAATTCATAGAGAGATACAATGCATCACAGGTCCTTCAGATGATTGTGTCCATGCCAATTTGTAGAGAGATACAATACATCACAGATC
Source organism: Narcine bancroftii (assembly GCF_036971445.1). Classification (NCBI taxonomy): domain Eukaryota; kingdom Metazoa; phylum Chordata; class Chondrichthyes; order Torpediniformes; family Narcinidae; genus Narcine; species Narcine bancroftii. The sequence continues at coordinate 57,999,445 of NC_091471.1, read as the reverse complement.
CTTCAGACTAATGTGTCCATGCCAATATGTAGTGAGATACAATGCATCACAGGTACTTCAGACTATTGTGTCCATGCCAATTTGTAGAGGGATACAATGCATCACAGGTCTTTCAGACTGTGTGTCCATACCAATTTGCCGAAAGATACAATGCATCACAGGTCATTCAGACTATTGTATTCATGCCAATTTGTAGAGAGATACAATGCATCACAGCTCCTTCTGACTATTGTGTCCATGCCAATTTGTAGAGAGATACAATACTTCACAGTTCCTTCAGACCATTGTGTCCATGGACAATTTGTAGAGAGATACAATGCTTCACAAATCCTTCAGACTATTATGTCCATGCCAATATGTAGAGTGATACAATGCATCACAGGTCGTTCAGAATATTGTGTCCATGCCAATATATAGAGAGATACAATGCATCACAGGTCTTTCAGACCATTGTGTCCATGAGAGTTTGTAGAGAGATACAAAGCTTCACAGGTCCTTCAGACTATTCAGTCAATGCCAATTTGTACAGAGTAACAATACATCACAGTTCGTTCAAACTATTGTGTCCATACCAATTTGTAGTGAGATACAATGCATCATAGGTTTTTCAGAGTATTGTGTCCATGCCAAAGTGTCGAGAGAAACCATGCATAACAGGCCCGTCAAACGATTGTGTCCATGCCAATTTGTAGAGAGATACATTGCATCACAGATCCTTCTAACGATTGTGTCCATGCCAATTGGTATAGAGATACAATGCATCACAGGTCCTTCAGACTATTGTGTCCATGCCATTTTGTTGAGAGATACAATGCATCACAGCTACTTCAGACTATTGTGTCCATGCAAATTTGTAGAGAGATACATTGCATCACGAGTCCTTCAGAATATTGTATCCATTCCAATTTGTAGAGAGATACAATGCATCAGAGGTCCTTCAGATAATTGTGTCCATGCCAATTTGTGGAGAGATACAATGCATCACAGGTCCTTCAGACTAATGTGTCCATACGAATTTGTAGAGAGATAAAATGCATCACAGGTTGTTAAGACTATTGTGTCCATGCCAATGTGTAGGGAGATACAATGCAACACTGGACCTTCTGACTAATGTGTCCATGCCAATTTGTAGATAAATACAATGCATCACAGGTCGTTCAGAATATTGTGTCCATGCCAATGTGAAGATAGAAAAAATGCATCACATGACCTTCAGACAATAGTGTCCATGACAATTTGTAGTGAGATACAATGCATCACATGTCCTTCAGACCATTCTGTCCATGCCAATTTGTTTAGAGATACAATGTATCACAGGACCTTCTGATTATTTTGTCCATGCCAATTTGTAGAGAGATACAATGCATCACAGGTCCTTCAGACTATTCTGTCCATGCCAATTTGTAGAGGGATACAATGCATCACAGGTGCTTCAGAATATTGTGCCCATGCCAATTTGCAGAGAGATACAATGCTTCACAGGTCCTTCAGACTGTGTGTCCATTCCAATTTGCCGAGAGATACAATTAATCACAGGTCATTCAGACTATTGTGTTCATGCCAATTTGTTGAGAGATACAATACTTCACAGTTCCTTCAGACCATTGTGTCCATGAACAATTTGTAGAGAGATACAATGCTTCACAGATCCTTCAGACTATTATGTCCATGCCAATATGTAGAGTGATACAATGCATCACAGGTCCTTCAGACTATTGTACCCATGCCAATATATAGAGAGATACAATGCATCACAGGTCATTCAGACCATTGTGTCCATGCCAGTTTGTAGAGAGATACAAAGCATCACAGGTCCTTCAGACTCTTCAGTCCATGCCAATTTGTACAGAGTAAAAATACATCACAGTTCGTTCAATCTATTGGGTCCATACCAATTTGTAGAGAGACACAATGCATCACAGGTTTTTCAGACTATTGTGTCAATGCCAATGTGTCGAGAGAAACAATGCATTACAGGCCCGTCAAACGATTGTGTCAATGCCAGTTGGTATAGAGATACAATGCATCACAGGTCCTTCAGACTATTGTGTCCATGCCATTTTGTTGAGAGATACAATGCATCACAGGTACTTCAGACTATTGTGTCCATGCAAATTTGTAGAGAGATACATTGCATCACGAGTCCTTCAGAAAATTGTATCCATTCCAATTTGTAGAGAGATACAATGCATGACAGGTCCTTCTAACTATTGCGTACATGCCAATTTGTAGAGAGATACAATGCATCACAGGTCCTTCAGACTATTGTGCCCATGCCAATCTGTAGAGAGATACAATGTATCACAGAATCTTCACAATAATGTGTCCATGAACATTATCTAGAGAGATACAATGCTTCATAGGTCCTTCAGACTATTGTGACCATGAACAATTTGTAGAGAGATACAATGCATCACAGGTCCTTCAGACAATTGTGTCCATGCCAATATGTAGAGAGATACAATTCATCACAGGTCCTTCAGACAATTGTATCGATGCCAATTTGTAGAGAGATACAATGCATCACAGGTCCTTCACAATAATGTGTCCTCGAACAATTTGTAGAGAGATACAGTGCATAACAGGTCTTTCAGACTATTGTGTCGATGCCAATTTGTAGATAGATACAATGCATCACAGGTCCTTCAGTCTATTGTGTCCATGAACAATTTGAAGAGAGATACAATGCATCACAGGTCCTTCTGACTATTGTGTCCATGCCAATTTGTAGAGAGATAGAAAACATCACAGGTCCATCAGACTATTGTGTCCATGAACAATTTGTAGAGAATTACAATGCATCACACGTCCTTCAGACTATTTTATCGATGCCAATTAGCAGAGAGATACAATGCAGTACAGGTCCTTCACAATAGTGTGTCCGTGAACAATTCATAGAGAGATACAATGCATCACAGGTCCTTCAGATGATTGTGTCCATGCCAATTTGTAGAGAGATACAATACATCACAGATCCTTCAGACTAATGTGTCCATGCCAATATGTAGTGAGATACAATGCATCACAGGTACTTCAGACTATTGTGTCCATGCCAATTTGTAGAGGGATACAATGCATCACAGGTCTTTCAGACTGTGTGTCCATACCAATTTGCCGAAAGATACAATGCATCACAGGTCATTCAGACTATTGTATTCATGCCAATTTGTAGAGAGATACAATGCATCACAGCTCCTTCTGACTATTGTGTCCATGCCAATTTGTAGAGAGATACAATACTTCACAGTTCCTTCAGACCATTGTGTCCATGGACAATTTGTAGAGAGATACAATGCTTCACAAATCCTTCAGACTATTATGTCCATGCCAATATGTAGAGTGATACAATGCATCACAGGTGCTTCAGAATATTGTGCCCATGCCAATTTGCAGAGAGATACAATGCTTCACAGGTCCTTCAGACTGTGTGTCCATTCCAATTTGCCGAGAGATACAATTAATCACAGGTCATTCAGACTATTGTGTTCATGCCAATTTGTTGAGAGATACAATACTTCACAGTTCCTTCAGACCATTGTGTCCATGAACAATTTGTAGAGAGATACAATGCTTCACAGATCCTTCAGACTATTATGTCCATGCCAATATGTAGAGTGATACAATGCATCACAGGTCCTTCAGACTATTGTACCCATGCCAATATATAGAGAGATACAATGCATCACAGGTCATTCAGACCATTGTGTCCATGCCAGTTTGTAGAGAGATACAAAGCATCACAGGTCCTTCAGACTATTCAGTCCATGGCAATTTGTACAGAGTAAAAATACATCACAGTTCGTTCAAACTATTGTGTCCATACCAATTTGTAGAGAGATACAATGCATCACAGGTCCTTCAGACTATTGTGTCCATGCCAATGTGTCGAGAGAAACAATGCATTACAGTCCCGTCAAACGATTGTGTCAATGCCAATTGGTATAGAGATACAATGCATCACAGGTCCTTCAGACTATTGTGTCCATGCCATTTTGTTGAGAGATACAATGCATCACAGGTACTTCAGACTATTGTGTCCATGCAAATTTGTTGAGAGATACATTGCATCACGAGTCCTTCAGAATATTGTAATCATTCCAATTTGTAGAGAGATACAATGCATCAGAGGTCCTTCAGATAATTGTGTCCATGCCAATTTGTGGAGAGATACAATGCATCACAGGTCCTTTAGACAAATGTGTCCATGAACAATTTGTAGAGAAATACAATGCATCACAGGTCCTTCAGACTATTGTATGCATGCCAATTTGTAGAGAGATACAATACAGCACACGTCCTTCTGACTATTGTGTCCATGAACAATTTATGGAGAGATACAATGCATCACAGATCCTTCAGACTATTGTTTCCATGCCAATTTGTAGAGGGATAAAATGCATCACAGGTCCTTCAGAATATTGTGCCCATGCCAATTTGCAGAGAGATACAATGCTTCACAGGTCCTTCAGACTGTGTGTCCATTCCAAATTGCCGAGAGATACAATGCATCACATGTCCTTCAGACCATTCTGTCCATGCCAATTTGTAGAGATATACAATGTATCACAGGACCTTCAGACTATTGTGTCCATGCCAATTTGTAGAGAGATACAATACTTCACAGTTCCTTCAGACCATTGTGTCCATGAACAATTTGTAGAGAGATACAATGCTTCACAGATTCTTCAGACTATTATGTCCATGCCAATATGTAGAGTGATACAATGCATCACAGGTCCTTCAGACTATTGTATCCATGCCAATATATAGAGAGATACAATGCATCACAGGTCCTTCAGACCATTGTGTCCATGCCAGTTTGTAGAGAGATACAATACATCACAGGTCCATCAAACTATTGTGTCCATACCAATTTGTAGAGAGATACAATGCATCACAGGTACTTCAGACTATTGTGTCCATGCCAATTTGTAAAGAGATACAATGCATCACAGCTTCTTCAGACTATTGTGTCCATGCCAATTTGTAGCGAGATACAATGCATCACAGGTCCTTCACAATAATGTGTCCTTGAACAATTTGTAGAGAGATACAATGCATAACAGGTCTTTCAGACTATTGTGTCGATGCCAATTTGTAGATAGATACAATGCATCACAGGTTCTTCAGTCTATTGTGTCCATGCCTATTTGTAGAGAGATACAATACATCACAGGTCCTTCAGACTATTGTGTCCATGAACAATTTGAAGAGAGATACAATGCATCACAGGTCCTTCTGACTATTGTGTCCATGCCAATTTGTAGCGAGATACAATGCATCACAGGTCCTTCACAATAATGTGTCCTTGAACAATTTGTAGAGAGATACAATGCATAACAGGTCTTTCAGACTATTGTGTCGATGACAATTTGTACATAGATACAATGCATCACAGGTACTTCAGACTATTGTGTCCATGCCAATTTGTAGAGAGATACAATACATCACAGGTCCTTCAGACTATTGTGTCCATGAACAATTTGAAGAGAGATACAATGCATCACAGGTCCTTCTGACTATTGTGTCCATGCCAATTTGTAGAGATATAGAATACATCACAGGTCCATCAGACTATTGTGTCCATGAACAATTTGCTGAGAATTACAATGCATCACACGTCCTTCAGACTATTTTATCGATGCCAATTAGCAGAGAGATACAATGCAGTACAGGTCCTTCACAATAGTGTGTCCGTGAACAATTCATAGAGAGATACAATGCATCACAGGTCCTTTAGATGCTTGTGTCCATGCCAATTTGTAGAGAGATACAATACATCACAGGTCCATCAGACTATAGTGTCCATGCAAATTTTAGAGAGATACAATAAATTACAGGTTCGTCAGACTATTGTGTTCATGAACAATTTGTAGAGAGATAAAATGCATCACAGGTCCTTCAGACTATTGTTTCCATGCCAATTGGTTTAGAGATACAATGCTTCACAGGTCCTTCCGACTATGGTGTCCTTGCAAATTTGAAGAGAGAAACAATGCATCAGAGGTTCTTCAACCTATTGTGTCCATGCCAATTTGTAGAGGGATACAAAGCATCACAGTTCCTTCAGAATATTGTGTCCATGCCAATTTGTAGAGAGTTACAATGCATCACAGTTCCTTCAGAATATTGTGTCCATGCCAATTTGTAGAGAGATACAATACATCACAGGTCCTTCAGACTATTGTGTCCATGCCAATTTGTAGAGAGATGCAATGCATCGCAGGTCCTATAGATTATTGTGACCATGCCAATTTGTAGAGAGATACAATGCATCACAGGTCATTTAGACTATTGTATCCATGCCAAATGGTAGAGAGATACAATGCATCACAGGTCCTACAGATTATTGAGTACATGCCCCTTTGTAGAGAGATACAATGCATCACAGGTTTATCAGACTATAGTGTCCATGAACAATATCTAGAGTGATACAATGCTTCATAGGTCCTTCAGACTATTCAGTGCATGCCAATTTGTACAGAGTAACAATACATCACAGTTCGTTCAGACTATTGTGTCCATACCAATTTGTATAGAGATACAATGCATCACAGGTTTTTCAAACTATTGTGTACATGCCAATTGGTATAGAGATACAATGCATCACAGGTCCTTCAGACTATTGTGTCCATGCCATTTTGTTGAGAGATACAATGCATCACAGGTACTTCAGACTATTGTGTCCATGCAAATTTGTAGAGAGATACATTGCATCACGAGTCCTTCAGAATATTGTATCCATTCCAATTTGTAGAGAGATACAATGCATCAGAGGTCCTTCAGATAATTGGGTCCATACCAATTTGTGGAGAGATACAATGCATCACAGGTCCTTCAGACTAATGTGTCCATACGAATTTGTAGAGAGATAAAATGCATCACAGGTTGTTAAGACTATTGTGTCCATGCCAATGTGAAGATAGAAAAAATGCATCACATGACCTTCAGACAATAGTGTCCATGCCAATTTGTAGAGAGATACAATGCATCACATGTCCTTCAGACCATTCTGTCCATGCCAATTTGTTTAGAGATACAATGCATCACAGGTCCTTCAGACTATTGTGTCCATGCCAATTTGTAGAGGGATACAATGCATCACAGGTCCTTCAGAATATTGTGCCCATGCCAATTTGAAGAGATACAATGCTTCACAGGTCCTTCAGACTGTGTGTCCATTCCAATTTGCCGAGAGATACAATTAATCACAGGTCCTTCAGACTATTGTGTTCATGCCAATTTGTAGAGAGATACAATGCATCACAGCTCCTTCAGACTATTGTGTCCATGCCAATTTGTAGAGAGATACAATACTTCACAGTTCCTTCAGACCGTTGTGTCCATGAACAATTTGTAGAGAGTTAAAATGCTTCACAGATCCTTCAGACTATGATGTCCATGCCAATTTGTAGAGTGATACAGTACTTCACAGTTCCTTCAGACCATTGTGTCCATGAACAATTTGCAGAGAGTTACAATGCTTCACAGATCCTTCAGACTATTATGTCCATGCCAATATGTAGAGTGATACAATGAATCACAGGTCCTTCAGACTATTGTATCCATGCCAATATATAGAGAGATACAATGCATCACAGGTCCTTCAGACTATTGTGTCCATGCCAATTTGTAGAGGGATAAAATGCATCACAGGTCCTTCAGAATATTGTACCCATGCCAATTTGCAGAGAGATACAATGCTTCACAGGTCCTTCAGACTGTGTGTCCATTCCAAATTGCCGAGAGATACAATGCATCACATGTCCTTCAGACCATTCTGTCCATGCCAATTTGTAGAGATATACAATGTATCACAGGACCTTCAGACTATTGTGTCCATGCCAATTTGTAGAGAGATACAATACTTCACAGTTCCTTCAGACCATTGTGTCCATGAACAATTTGTAGAGAGATACAATGCTTCACAGATCCTTCAGACTATTATGTCCATGCCAATATGTAGAGTGATACAATGCATCACAGGTCCTTCAGACTATTGTATCCATGCCAATATATAGAGAGATACAATGCATCACAGGTCCTTCAGACCATTGTGTCCATGCCAGTTTGTAGATAGATACAATACATCACAGGTCCATCAAACTATTGTGTCCATACCAATTTGTAGAGAGATACAATGCATCACAGGTACTTCAGACTATTGTGTCCATGCCAATTTGTAAAGAGATACAATGCATCACAGCTTCTTCAGACTATTGTGCTCATGCCAATTTGTAGCGAGATACAATGCATCACAGGTCCTTCACAATAATGTGTCCTTGAACAATTTGTAGAGAGATACAATGCATAACAGGTCTTTCAGACTATTGTGTCGATGCCAATTTGTAGATAGATACAATGCATCACAGGTTCTTCAGTCTATTGTGTCCATGCCTATTTGTAGAGAGATACAATACATCACAGGTCCTTCAGACTATTGTGTCCATGAACAATTTGAAGAGAGATACAATGCATCACAGGTCCTTCTGACTATTGTGTCCATGCCAATTTGTAGAGATATAGAATACATCACAGGTCCATCAGACTATTGTGTCCATGAACAATTTGCTGAGAATTACAATGCATCACACGTCCTTCAGACTATTTTATCGATGCCAATTAGCAGAGAGATACAATGCAGTACAGGTCCTTCACAATAGTGTGTCCGTGAACAATTCATAGAGAGATACAATGCATCACAGGTCCTTTAGATGCTTGTGTCCATGCCAATTTGTAGAGAGATACAATACATCACAGGTCCATCAGACTATAGTGTCCATGCCAATTTTAGAGAGATACAATAAATCACAGGTTCGTCAGACTATTTTGTTCATGAACAATTTGTAGAGAGATAAAATGCATCACAGGTCCTTCAGACTATTGTTTCCATGCCAATTGGTTTAGAGATACAATGCTTCACAGGTCCTTCCGACTATGGTGTCCTTGCCAATTTGAAGAGAGAAACAATGCATCAGAGGTTCTTCAACCTATTGTGTCCATGCCAATTTGTAGAGGGATACAAAGCATCACAGTTCCTTCAGAATATTGTGTCCATGCCAATTTGTAGAGAGTTACAATGCATCACAGTTCCTTCAGAATATTGTGTCCATGCCAATTTGTAGAGAGATACAATACATCACAGGTCCTTCAGACTATTGTGTCCATGCCAATTTGTAGAGAGATGCAATGCATCGCAGGTCCTATAGATTATTGTGACCATGCCAATTTGTAGAGAGATACAATGCATCACAGGTCATTTAGACTATTGTATCCATGCCAAATGGTAGAGAGATACAATGCATCACAGGTCCTTCAGACCATTTTGTCCATGCCAGTTTGTAGAGAGATACAAAGCATCACAGGTCCTTCAGACTATTCAGTCCATGCCAATTTGTACAGAGTAAAAATACATCACAGTTCGTTCAAACTATTGTGTCCATACCAATTTGTAGAGAGATACAATGCATCACAGGTTTATCAGACTATAGTGTCCATGAACAATATCTAGAGTGATACAATGCTTCATAGGTCCTTCAGACTATTCAGTGCATGCCAATTTGTACAGAGTAACAATACATCACAGTTCGTTCAGACTATTGTGTCCATACCAATTTGTAGAGAGATACAATGCATCACAGGTTTTTCAAACTATTGTGTACATGCCAATTGGTATAGAGATACAATGCATCACAGGTCCTTCAGACTATTGTGTCCATGCCATTTTGTTGAGAGATACAATGCATCACAGGTACTTCAGACTATTGTGTCCATGCAAATTTGTAGAGAGATACATTGCATCACGAGTCCTTCAGAATATTGTATCCATTCCAATTTGTAGAGAGATACAATGCATCAGAGGTCCTTCAGATAATTGGGTCCATGCCAATTTGTGGAGAGATACAATGCATCACAGGTCCTTCAGACTAATGTGTCCATACGAATTTGTAGAGAGATAAAATGCATCACAGGTTGTTAAGACTATTGTGTCCATGCCAATGTGAAGATAGAAAAAATGCATCACATGACCTTCAGACAATAGTGTCCATGCCAATTTGTAGAGAGATACAATGCATCACATGTCATTCAGACCATTCTGTCCATGCCAATTTGTTTAGAGATACAATGCATCACAGGTCCTTCAGACTATTGTGTCCATGCCAATTTGTAGAGGGATACAATGCATCACAGGTCCTTCAGAATATTGTGCCCATGCCAATTTGCAGAGATACAATGCTTCACAGGTCCTTCAGACTGTGTGTCCATTCCAATTTGCCGAGAGATACAATTAATCACAGGTCCTTCAGACTATTGTGTTCATGCCAATTTGTAGAGAGATACAATGCATCACAGCTCCATCAGACTATTGTGTCCATGCCAATTTGTTGAGAGATACAATACTTCACAGTTCCTTCAGACCATTGTGTCCATGAACAATTTGTAGAGAGTTACAATGCTTCACAGATCCTTCAGACTATTATGTCCATGCCAATATGTAGAGTGATACAGTACTTCACAGTTCCTTCAGACCATTGTGTCCATGAACAATTTGCAGAGAGTTACAATGCTTCACAGATCCTTCAGACTATTATGTCCATGCCAATATGTAGAGTGATACAATGCATCACAGGTCCTTCAGACTATTGTATCCATGCCAATATATAGAGAGATACAATGCATCACAGGTCCTTCAGACCATTGTGTCCATGCCAGTTTGTAGAGAGATACAAAGCATCACAGGTCCTTCAGACTATTCAGTCCATGCCAATTTGTACAGAGTAAAAGTACATCACAGTTCGTTCAAACTATTGTGTCCATACCAATTTGTAGAGAGATACAATGCATCACAGGTTTTTCAGACTATTGTGTCCATGCCAATGTGTCGAGAGAAACAATGCATTACAGACCCGTCAAACGATTGTGTCAATGCCAATAGGTATAGAGATACAATGCATCACCGGTCCTTCAGACTATTGTGTCCATGCCAATTTGTAGCGAGATACAATGCATCACAGGTCCTTCACAATAATGTGTCCTTGAACAATTTGTAGAGAGATACAATGCATAACAGGTCTTTCAGACTATTGTGTCGATGCCAATTTGTAGAAAGATACAATGCATCACAGGTACTTCAGACTATTGTGTCCATGCCAATTTGTAGAGAGATACAATACATCACAGGTCCTTCAGACTATTGTGTCCATGAACAATTTGAAGAGAGATACAATGCATCACAGGTCCTTCTGACTATTGTGTCCATGCCAATTTGTAGAGATATAGAATACATCACAGGTCCATCAGACTATTGTGTCCATGAACAATTTGCTGAGAATTACAATGCATCACACGTCCTTCAGACTATTTTATCGATGCCAATTAGCAGAGAGATACAATGCAGTACAGGTCCTTCACAATAGTGTGTCC